>NW_015091300.1:2412573-2443507 GCF_001431845.1 Calidris pugnax | reverse complement strand
GGGCGGGGGACGGGGGAGGAAATTGTACGTTAATACTAATGCATCTGGCATTGCAGGAGACACGAAGCCTGCTGTTCCCTCATTGGCCTGGGAATGTTTAACAAGCTCACTACATACCTTTGCTTTGCTTTGCAAAAGAAGAAAACCCTGCACAGCTCCCCAAGCATCTGACAAGAATGCACAGACATAATAATTTCTTTGACCTCAGCCACATGAGTTTCTGAAAAGAACAAAACAGCATCATTTCATGGCATTTACAGTTTAAACCTTTCCTATTCAAGTTTCTAACAAAAAAAGCCAACAGCCCATTCTGGTCATGATTAAAATTCATAGGCTTGCTGCAGAGAACAGATGCAGAAGCAATTTTAGGCCAGTCATATCCCAGCTCTGCAAAATTAATTTGACAGGTTTGCATTAAAGCACTGATCAATATCCACTTTAGAGCAGCAGAGGCTAACTGAGAAAAAATAAGTGACCGGAGTGCTACCAGACGAGAAAAAATGAATCTTTGAGACTTTTTTCCCTCTAAGCTTGCACCTACATCAGAAGTCCTGACCTCAATCCATTGATCGGTTGCAGTTAACATGACAAAAGGCCTGGCGGATATACCAGAGCTATACCTACCAGGGAACAATCAACCCTGATACACTAAATGTTTGACAGAGTGACTAGACTGCTGAATTAGTATTTGCTTTCTGAGGTCTGGCAGGCAACCTTTCCGTCCTGCAGTTTCCTAGATGCTTACAAAAGGGATTATATATAGACATGGTTTATAGAACTTCTCTTAAACTTTCTTAAAGAAGCGCCTCTTAGTATTTTAAGTTGAGACCAAGACAATAAAACTCCGCAGCCTTGTGCCATTCCGGTTCTGTCTCCAACGGGGGAAAGGTGTATTTCCATTTTCAACTTAATAAGGACAAACAGTTTCATTAAAGCCCTCCAGTGTTTCTTCATCTGCGGCAGAGAGAGGAAATAACACCTTGAGGCACCAAACCTGCCCTGAGCTTAGCTTCGGAGCGGGAGTGACACCATGTGTATGGTGGGGGGGCTCAATTGCAGGAGAAACAGCTGCACATCTCCACTGCCCCGGGGTCTGCAGGTCGAGTCCAGCAAAGGAGAGCATTTACATACTCCCATATACATCCAGGAGGTACCAGCACATCACCAAAAATACTCATAACGCTCTTGGCATGCGTTGCCCCTAGAAGGAAGGTGTGGCACTAAAAGCACATCCGCACATTTTACCAGATTTTTCATCTCAAAAGTGATCTTGCAGCCGTCAGGAGTGGTAATAACTCACTAGGCATGGATCTATCTAACTGCAAATCTCTTCTGCTCCTGCGGGACGCCGGCTATCCCTGGATGACACGGGAGCCTAATTGCACCTACCGTACCGCTCGCCGAGCAGATTGCACTGATTTTTGCCCAGGGAAGGGGAGGAGGCACTTTGAGGATGTGCAGAGAAAAGTTGGTGTGATTTCCAGCTGACCATTCCTGCACTGAATTTGTGCAGCCTCTCTGGGTCTTGCATTCAATGGTGGGTGGTGGCCTGAGGTGTGGTGAGGTCTCTCCAGGGCCACCTTCTGCTGTGGTGATGGCTGCTGCACCCAACATGTGTGGTAGGGACTGGTCACCCCTGGTGCCAACGTAACTCAGCTGACAAACTTCACCCTGCTGATCAGATCCCTAAATGAAAACCTCTGCATGGATTTGTTCCTCTTCGCCACTTTTCCTGGAATTTGTTGCATCCCATGATGTACAACCTCATAGCAACCCATAGGTCCTTCTTTTCTCCCCTGGAAAAAGACACTGCACTCACTTGTAAGGATATTTGGTTTGTTACAGCGGCAAGAAGATGGATCAGCCTTTTAAAATTCTATTTCTGATCATTTTAGGATTCTTATTTAGGGCCTTCAACCTAAGCACCACAATTTCCTGTTATAAACCTAACCGTAGTTCCACATTAATTACCTTTATCACACACTAATTACCTGACATCTCTCCACATCAACTTGTCAGGATTATGACCCACGTTTCGCAGGGAAAAATGTGAGGCAAAGAGTGTTTACTGACCAGCTGTGGAAGTTGGTGTCCAGTACCAGGCACTGGAGCAGGATACCTGCTCGCTCCTGTTGGTGCTTAACATGCTCCAGTCCCAAAAAGGGGCTAAACCACCCTTATAAATCTCATAAAAATCTATGGTTTACTCCCACACAGAAGAGTAGAGGAGCAGGGCAGCCTGTCCCAAGGCTGAAGCACCTGCTTTGGCCCTGGGAAGTATAAATTCAGTTTCCTGCATTAATCCAGACCTCACTCAAGCCACCAAGGACCAGATATCTTAAATCTGAGGTGCCTAATTACCTCTGAGTTCAATGGAAAACTAAGCAGGTCTCTTAAATACCATTTAAAATCTGTCCTCAAGCTACTTAGTTGCTTCTCTGTCAAATGACAGTTATCACTTTCCCCAAATTCCCAAGGAGTAACAGGAATAAATGTACCAGCAGCCCCCCACTCCAGCAAAGGAGGGGATGATCAGCCCACAGAGGGACAGCTAAACCCCACTGCATTTAAAAAGTGATGAAAGTCTTGAATTGTCACTTTCCATGTCTGTACTAAATATTTTTATGCACAAACATTTCTGGCAGGCACATGGACAGCAGGTGATACATCAGACTGTCTTGGCCCATGCCGTGTCCAAACATATCTAGTGGCTTTGCAAAGAGTCACAGTCACGTGAATTAACATGCACAAAATTCTGCTTATTCTGAGGATCAGCATCAGCCCTTTTGACCCTGATACCTCCTTTGAACATATGAAAAGCTTTTATAGCCACGAAATAAAAGTAGCTACTGGCAGATATGCCGATTTGACCTGCTTATGCAGGTTAGGATGGTGCAAGCCAAACCGGTGTCCAGGCGGTGGTGAAACAGAACATGTTGTTTATCCTCAAGCTGGATTTCTGCTGGTTTTTCACCCTAGACTCTGACTTAGACACACAGCCATGAACAGCATGATACCTGTGATCCAAGGGGTCGCCACACGGGGGGACACAAAGAGTGACAGATGAGGTCTGATGGCCATCACCTCCCCAGTTCGGATCTGAGCACCTTGGCACTGCCTCTGCTAAAGATAAAAGGTCTCAGATATAACCAGCATTTTACCATGTTGTAAAACAAGGATCTATATTTCAGTGCAGCGTATACCCCTAAATGTATATTGTAACACATCAATAAAATGGGCCAAAGTTCCGCCTCATTTGGAGCCGTGCCTTTTCTTTATCTCTCTGCAATAAGTTAACCTCTTAAATATTACAACATGCTGCTCCTTATGTCTCTTAAATATTAAACAAGGGCTGCACAAAATAGATTCAAGAACACACAGTAATCAATAGCAATGATCACGAGGGCAGGAAAATGGAGCCGTTTAAGGTTTTGTAATCTAGTGAATAAACCTGGCGCTTTCATTCAGAGAAAACAATTCAGCCCAAATCCAGCTGAATCACACGCTCTCTAACAACACAGATTTCTCTCCTTTCCCCTGCTTGGCACAGCCAGCTTTCAAAAAGCAGTGAGAAGTCACCCAGGAAAAATACCCACCAAAAATGTCCCTGACCACAAAATATTTCACGCAGTCAATCTTATTTCGTACTTATTTCACTTAAGTCTGTGCTTTGGAAACAGACTGAGGAACGTCTTCCATAAACCCCTGACATACATGTATTTCTCAAATCAGAAGAGGGCTTCATTTTTTCTATACTAGCAATTGTCCTTCTCATATAACAATTGAGATGCATTACTATAGCTTTTATATGCATACAAAGAGGAGATCTTTACTATCTCAGCTAGTTCTGATATATATTTGCAAGTAAAATGTATATTTAGATATTGACATAACTGTAATATTCATCTCTTATAAGGAAAATAAAGACATTTAGATTCAATTCTGACTGTAAACACCTTTTCGAAATGATCTGCAGGAGAACCACATAAGTCACGCGCGCATCTATTAATAATAGAGGGTCCATGACATCATTTTACTAATTACCTGGTTTTAGTGCACTCCGTGTAATGGTATTTGGTTTACTTTTCTAAATGTAGTCACTCTTCGCTGAACAGTTCTTCTGGGTTTTACTCTCGTGGTGGTTAAAGAGAAGTGAAATGAAAGTGTGTCAATAAAGAGGTCATTACATTAATGCATATACCTATTAACCTCCCGTCTAGGGAAGAAAGCAGCTGGGCGGCGTTGGAGGGGCCTGGGATCCATCACGTATGTAAAACCCTCTTTTTAAAAGCATTTTTGCAAGCACAGTTTCATGCTACTCCGTCGTCTTGCACGTCTGCCTCCCCCAGCATTACTGGGATAGCTGCTGCTCCACAGCTTCTTCTGGCTTGGACACACAGAGAAATCCTCATCTGGATCTGGTGGAGAGCAGAGCAGAAGATCACCAGAGCAAGGTAAGCTTTTCGTTCTGCATTTGTACCACCCCCAGGGTCCCATGAACCCCTGAGAAGACCCAATTCCCCTTCCAGAAATGCCTGCTTCCACCAAATAACAGACTACAACAATAATCTGCTACCTTTTCTGGACTGTGGCTTACCAAAACGGTTTGCAAGGTGATAATCAATTGTACTGTGATAACTATTATTTCTTCACTCATTTTGTAATTGTGAGTGTGCTGATAAATGGATTGGACAGTTACTTAATTTCACATTGGGGTCCATAAATATCCCTGGCTGGAATGTTATTTGGCAGCTTTGGCAGTGATATTCAGTCACTGTCAACAGGTTCCTCAAGCCCCTTGTCCACGTATCAGAAAATCCCTGCCTTGCTAGACACTCACAGCTCAGCAAGACCAGCCAGGGAACCCAATCATGGTCTTGTAACTCCAGAGACCTCTTGCCCATGGAAAACCCAAGCACAGCTCCATTATGGTTTGGTCACAACCTCTGTGGTCTGCTTGCCCTCCTCAAAGAGGATTACAAGGAGCAGAGCTTTTGCCTTAGCAAGGGAGAAGGCCTTCCAGTAGCTAAAGGAGGGCTACAGGAGAGATGGTGAAGGGCTCTTGGTCAGGGAGGGGAGCCATAGGATGAGTGGAATGGTTTTAAACTGAAAGACGGAGATTGAGATGAGATCTGGGGAAGAAATTCTTTGGTGTGAGGGTGGTGAGAGCCTGGCCCAGGTTTCCCAGAGAAGCTGTGGCTGCCCCATCCCTGGAGGGGTTCAAGGCCAGGTTGGAGGGGGCTCTGAGCAACCTGGTCTGGTGGGAGGTGTCCCTGCCCAGGGCAGGGGGTTGGAACGGGATGATCTTTAAGGTCCCTTCCAATCCAAACCATTTTATGATTCTATGAAGGTGGACCTGTATGGGGTTAGCTCATAGCCTTGTTCATACGTCCTCGGGTGGAGAGGTTCACTACAATGATGCTGTAACTTCAGGAGCTGGAGACACCTGAGCAGTTACCATAAATTACCTTTAGTAAAGGGAAGGACGGGCACTTTACAGCTGTGATTCACTCCCTGAAGATGTTCAAGATAGGTCAGAGTCAAGCCCTGTGGGCCTCTTTCCACTGACTAAAAGGGCGTCTCAGACAGTCAGGCTAGGGTAGGGAAATTTAGGTGAGGTGAGCCCCAGAAACAAGCCCTTTGAGCACTGTGATTAATGTTGACAGCTCCAACCCATTCCTCATTTTGAGATTCATCCTTTCCTGCAGTAGCTGCTCAGGGCTGGGGACATTGTAGAAACCAGACCTCAACCTTGACTTGTGCATGTCTACTACAGTGCTTGATCCTGAAGCCACACAGTTGAGGATCTCTGTCTTCACCATATGTTCATTGAAGATCTTCAGCTCTGGAGGGCACGTGTGCATTCCCAGCATACCAGAAAAGGGGACGAGGAACCATCTCCAAACACATCCTCAGCAGCTCCTGGCAGCCACCACCACTGCTTGTTCATCTGCTCTCAGAGGAGGAACACACTTTGTGGCTGTGGAAGACCATGCCATGACCTGCTCTAGCTTTTCATCTAATGTAAGGCCAATTTTCGTGCATGTAGTCCCGCAATGATTATCCCCCTGGAGTAACTTGTCAAATTGGGTCCATCCCATATGTATCATTTTCCAGCCGAACCTTGTTTCTAGTAATTTGGGGTAGCTGCTGTCACCTTTGTTAACTGACAGTAGACACAGCAAAGTGGAGCTTATGTGCTTATTCTTCAACCAGTATAATCTTACCCTTGTTTACTGCTTTTTTTTTTCCAGAAAATTAAACAAATCAAATGAGCCACCACTTGGGTTAGTGTTTGCTTCTTTGTTTTTACCTAGGATGGCAGGTTCCGTTTTCTAGGGAGCTACAAGTAACAAAATTAATTGCAATACCAGTTCATCTTTTTCTTTTTTTCTTTCACCACGGCTCTTATTACCGTGAAGAAAGAAGAGTCAGAGTTTCTATTCTTCTTGTTAAAATAAGGAAATACTCATTTCATTGCCAGAGGTGCCTTGTAATGTCTTTTTAGGTGTCTTCAGTAAAAGTCTCCTTGGCTCCTGTGAGTTAAAGAAAATGCACAAGCTGCCACTTTTATGCTTTCTGGAAGAGAGGCCGGATATTGATAGAGACTTTGCTATTAAATTCTGTCTGTCGCTGCCTTATGGGAACTTGAGGCATATTCACTGTAAAATGTGGTTGCTTTAGTTCGTTACTGACACCGACGCTGCCTTCCATCCCTCCTGTAAATAAAAAAAAAAGTAGAAAATCCAGTAACCTTGTCGTAACCCTGCTCAGGCACAGTTAATTTGACTGTTGGCCAATAAATATATAAATATATCACACCCACTGTATGCAGAGGAGATCTGTCAAACTTCAGCCTTGTTGGCTAAACACCCGAAGGAGGAAAAATGACTTGAAAGAACTTAATTCAAAAAATCCTTTAGGCCACACTGTTGCATCTTGCACGCCAGTAAAGATGCAGACAGCTATGAAGAGAAAGACATCAATAAATAATCAGGGGTCTTAGACTTTTAAATGGGAATCTGAGCATTGCAACCCAAAGGTAAATTGAATCTTTTCCCCATCTTCCTAGCAGGTGCTCATGCCTGTGTAAGCTATAAAACTTTGTTCATTGTAAATGTAGCTTGCCCTTTCGACAGACATTTTTACATGGAAATGGAAAGTCTTAGCTTGAGACTGCTCAAAGGCATCTTTGCCTGCAGCAACTTCTGTTTTATATTTTGCAAAGGCTTTTTCTTTTTTTTTTTTTTCTTCTTCACCTTTTCTTTTCCTCTCTCCCTTTGCCGAGGGATATCTGAATCCTACTTAAACATTTTTCTGTGGTAAACAGCCTAAAAGAAACGAGCTGTGCAACACACAGCCAGCCAGTGGGAAGGACCCTTGCCACAACGACATGCAAGGTGAGACCAGCCATGGAAATTGGTGAGGAAAAGGGTCTTATTTATTTTTCATTTCCTCTCCTCGTGAAACTGCAGTGCACACTAGGCCTGTCCATAGACGCTCATCTGAAAGGTGTTGTGCATCAGTTAATTAGTGTTTATAAACCACTCATATGCACTGTTAGACAGTGCCCTGGGTAGGTAGCACAGCTTTGGCTGTCAAACAGGACAGACGTCTGTTCTCACTCATAGAATCACAGAATCACAGAATCTTCTAGGTTGGAAGGAACCTTAAAGATCATCTTGTCCAACCGTCAACCTAACTTTGACAAAAATAGACACCCACACAACAAACAAAAAGCAACACCATCACTAAACCATACCTCCCAGCACTACATCAAACCATCTTTTAAACCCCTCCAGGCATGGTGCCTCAACCACCTCCCTGGGCAGCCCATTCCAATGTCATCCTCTTCCTCCATGAACTGTCAGGAGAGCCAGGCAGCTTTGCCCTTGATTTACCCATAACCACAATATTATACTTATAGAATTATAAATTATAATAAAACAATGCTCTTTTGGCTGCCAGTATTTGGAGGAGGTGCCTTTGTGAGCTCTGGTTGCTGCGCCTGGCTCATGATACAGGTCAGACCTACAAGAGGTTGGGAAACAGGGCAGGACTCTCCTTGTCCTAACCCCTCCAGTTCCGAAAAAGAGTAATCTAATATATGCATGGGTTTTTTTTTTTTAAGTCTCAACTAAAGCTACAGTTACAAGGCAGCGTGAAAACTGCACCCCTCCCACCCCACACACCAGTTCTCTCAACTGAGTGTTAATTCTGGAGCCTGATGATGGATTTCTGAGAAAGAACTCTCTGAGTTGCAGCAGAAAGTTTTTCTGCTGTGTGATTAGGCACTGAGATTAAGGGTAAGTCATAAACAATGCCAAAGTTATCTTATGTCAAGTCCCAATTTACAAGACAAAAATTTGACTTTTCACAGTAAAAGTCTAAATATGACCTTTAAATAAGTGGGTTTCCTCATACCACGGCGAGAGCTTATCACCCATAATTATATAGTGTTATTCATCTCATTTTTATTGCCAGGGAAATCTGTATTTATTCTTTGAACTGCAGGGGCCTATCAGCTACTGCTGAGTCTTCCTCACGTGCTGACCCAATGAGAAAAAGGAGCGTCAGTCCAGAAATACTACTGGAGGGTTGACTCCCTCTGTCACCCACAGAAGGAATTCCTGTGTATTGAAAGAAACCTGCCCTGTGAGATCAGTGAAGATGTTCTGCTCATAGCCTTTACTATAGCCTTTTTGATTTCAGCACCTGATAAGTCCAGTGTCCCTAATAAAGACCTTTCCTGGAGGAGAGCACTGGGTAAGAAGGAAAGAGGCCACCTCCTCTGCCCACCTCCACACTGTGAGCCACAACACAACTCTGGGAAAATCCCTGATGCAGGCTGTTTCTTACAGTCCAAAAAGGCATTGTGGAAAAACATGAAAGTAAAAATCCCTTATGGGATCAGTTCTGATTCAGGGACCCCTGAGCCCTCCGCTGTTGAAGGCAGTGAATGTAGGCTGAGTTGCCCAACACACTTATCCTTTTCCTATGTCCCTTCCAAGAGGCTGTTGTTGGTCACCATTGGAGACAAGATTTTGGACCAAGAAGGGCTTTGGTCAACTGGAACAGGCTGCCCAGAGAGGCTGTGGAGTCTCCTCCTCTGGAGATACTAAAAATCCACCTGGACGAGTTCCTGTGCAACCTGTTCTGGCTGACCCTGCTTTGGCAGGGGATTAGACTAGGTGATCTTTGAAGATCCCTTCCAAGCCCAGCCAGTCTGTGATTCTGTGATTATGGTTGCATGTAGGTATACCCATGGAAGTTCAAAGATTCAAGCTTGTTAACCTCTTTCCTTGTCTACATATTACCACAACATAAGCTGCCTGAAGAGTCGAGTAACAAAACACAAACCCAGCCATTGGGTTCCTTCAGGTTCCCCCTTCCCTTCCCTGACCTTCTCCTTTTTTTTTGGTGATGACCCACTCATCTCCCATACAGCTGTGGCTTGGGACTCTGCAGGTGTTAAGTCTCCGAGCAAGCAACAAGCTGCAGGAACAGATGAATGCTTAAAAAAACCCAATCCTATTTTCATGCAAATGTCCTTAGCGATAACAAAGAAATGAAGAGCAATATCCAGTACATTGGAGGCGCAAGCAGAACTGTTTCTAAGTAGACTGTTTTTCAAAGTTTTCCATTAGGAGCCCGCTCCTTAAATACTCTCAGTGCACAGAGCTCTTCCCCACCTGAGGAGGCAGCCTGATCCATATGCATGACGGATCTCCAGCGAGAGATGCAATCTGCAGATCTGCATCTCATTTGCACTCACTGTGGTCCAGCGAGCCCCGGCGAGGAGGCAGCGCCGGGTGAAAACACGCTGCGCATTGTTCGTGAGCATCAAATGGAAAAAAAACACCTTTGGAATAAAGCGAGCCAGATTGAGAGCCAGCAAAGAAAAGGACAAAATTGAGGCCGAATGTAGTGGTTTGTCATTTCCTTCATCAGCCTCTGAACATTTTCAGAGCCTGGAGTGCTTTTTCCCCCTTTGCTTTGAAACTGTTCCCCTTGGAAGTAGCTCCAAAAGCAGATACATACAAGAAAGACGAGGCCTCTGTTAGAATGGCCAAGACTGTGAAAGGGGTTTATGCAACTGAATCAGGTTGCCCAGGGAAGTTGTTGTGGATGTCCCATCCCTGGAGGTGTTCAAGACCAGGTTGGATGGGGCTTTGAGCAACGTGGTCTAGTGGGAGGTGTCCCTGCCCGTGGCTGGGATTTGGAACTAGATGGTCTTTAAGGCCCCTTCCAACCTGAACCATTCTGTGATTTTATGAATTACGGTGCAAGTGGATAAATATTCATAGGTTGGCAACAGAGCAGGATGTCAAACCAGCTTTATAAGGTCCTAGCCCATGTGCATTGCCAAGCTCACTGTATCCTAGGAGTCCTCATGGGCTGACTGTTTGGGGCCATGTGTACAGAGATTCGTGGTTTAATCATTTCCTTTGGCATGGCAAGGGAAAAATCAGATTATTCCATATTCTTTCAATTGCTTTAGTCACTTGAAGTGCCTTGGTTTCATGGACTTGAAGCACCCACCACGTCACCTAAAAGGCTGTGCACAGATGCAGCAGTCAGAGGTGTCCATGGGTCTTTGTGAGGCACCTCTCTTGCTGATCAGTCCTTAACACAAGCAGCTAAATCCTTCAAACTGGAGGAACTCAAACCATGAACCACTCTACATATGTTTGTGCAGTGATAACAATAAAAAGGTCCTTCAGTTCTGCATTAAAGTAGCTATTTGTTGGTATTTGATGAGAAATTGCATTTATCACAAAGGTTTCACTGATGCATCATATGTATTTGCATCACTGGAACCCTCAGCCTGAAGTCTCACCTCCTTCCCCAAGGAAGCTGTAGTTCCTCACATTGGCCTTTTGAGAGAGGACATAGCTGCCCTTGTATCCTTTTTTTTTTTTCTTTCCAATTTTTTACATTTAAAATACACTGACTGGGGCGTTTTGATGTCAATGTGATTGAAGTGACTGAGGATGTTGTCCTCATTTACACTCTTGGCATGGGAGGGTCAGAACATGGCACAGGGCAACAAGAAACAGAGAGAAGGGACTTTCCTAGTCCAAATAAATGTTCTTAATTGCATCCTGAAAGCATCCCTCTCTGCTATTTGTGCCTGCAGCAAGCAAATGTCTACGTGAATGCAGCCAGCAGACCTGCGTTTCTCAAAGGTGGTGTTTCCCGTAGGGGATTGCAGCCTGCCCTTGGGCCCCAGCAAATTTTGACTTCTCTTAAGAGAGAAAGCCTAAAGAGCTCTTCACCTCCCCTTGAAACTTCTGTGGAGATGCTGTTTCAGAGCAGAATCACCACTCCATCTGCTCACACAGCTTCCCTAGTCTGCGCTTTGCACAGCAAGAGGCAAGGGCTGTTTCCCAGTGCTGGGTGGGAAACCCTAGGGGCTATGAGATCATTTTCAATGTAAATGTGACCTCATCATGATTGCCCACATTAAGGAGCACTGTACTTTGCAAGTCATCCTAATAAATTCACTTATCTGCCTGAGGAGGGGAGAGCCGTACATCCTGAATAGCGGCCACAAATCTGGTCTTTGACATCCACCTTCACAGAATCCGGGAAAATCCTTCTACCCATTGTGTGTTCTTGGTCGGGGAACTCACTGTCACAAGGAAATTTTAGACAGAGACTATTAGATTTCACCGAGGAATCAATTTACATTATTGGATATTAGTAAATTTCTACACCGAAAGGATTTTCAAACATTGGAAGAGGCAGCCCAGGGAAGTGAAGGAGTCACCATCCCTGGAGATATTTAAAAGCCGGGCAGACGTGGGGCTGAGCGTCATGGCTTAGTGGTGGTTTTTGTCAGTACTGGGTTGATGGTTGGACTCGCTGAGCTGAAAGGTCCTTTCCAGTCTGGACAAATCTATGAACTACGTCATGTATCTTAAAGCAATCCAGATCAGGCTACAACCCAAAATGTCATAAACCACTTGTTGGAAGTAGCTGGTCCTTGATTTATGAGAACAGGAATGTAGCTCTTGCCAACTGGAGTCTGATGGTGACTTCTCCTTTACTGTGGAAATGGGGCTTTTCATGGGATTTCTGTTGCTATGTGAGCAGGAGACCCTCTTTCCTAGTTCAGGTTCACATCCCTGGGATACTGCTGACCCACCAAAAGTGACTCTCTCATGTTGATTTCTGGCAACTGAATAATTCAAAGGCAATTTATCTGCATTTTCAGGAGTGTTCAGGGCAGTCACTCCACAATTATTTATAGCTCATATACCATGGTATTGGGGCAGACCCACTCCCCGTTCCACTTACTTTATTGATGAGTCTCAAAATCTCAGAAGAATCATAAATTCCAGAGACAAATAATCATGCATTAGGAAAAAAAAAAAAAAAATCAATGCAATCACTGTTTGTTATTTGCCATTCATTATTTTGTCTAATTTCACTTTTACAGGCATCCAACCTGATTCCGGTTACACTACTGGATTTTGGGGATCGGTTATGTATTGTACAGAGGGAGCAGCAAGTCTGAGCAATTCATAACTGACTGACTGGAGGAAAATCTGTTCCCAGGCATTTCTAGGTGAAAATTTATCAGAGAAACAGAATCCTATGAATCAGCATTAAGTAATGAACAAGGGAAAAGGGCAAATACATCAGACCTGCTGAGAACGAAAAGTAATTGCCAACACCAGCACCAGCCAAGTTTTAACTAGTTTTTTAGCTAGTTTTTTGATCCAGATCTTGGAGGAAATAAAGGGGATTCTTTCTTTTGATCTCTCCATCCCTGGATCAGGCTCTTTTTACTGCAAAGTTTTCCTCTCCAGCACAACTTGGCATGCAGCATATGTTCTCCACAAAGCGCTTAAAAGAGAAGGTAATTCAGCTGTTTTACTTTCCTGCCTAGTGGGAGCTCAGCTCAGTGCTCAGAAATGTATGCAAGTGTGTGACTAATGTACAGCAAAAAGACTCAGGATGGAGCCACTTTATTCATTGTTTGTTATTGTTCTTTGTTGCTCAGTGTTTTGTAAATCCCCCCGGTTATGGAGACATTTTTATTAGAGAATACATTTTTGAAAATGGGGTTCCACAAAAATGAAATTTCAGAGGTGTGTGTCTCAGCATTGATTTTTCTATTTGTAATAACACACTATAGCATATCTTGTTTTATATCAAGAGGATAAAATGTCCCTAACACAGTGATCTCCATTCTGTGGTAATGGATAAAGCCTGTTTATGAGATGTCATTTATTCCACAATAGACAGTAAATAAAAGCCATTTCAAGCTTCGGTTAAATCAAAGCTTGTTCGGGATTTCAGCAGATTTGCAAATTACCTTTGGGACCATTTTCAGTTTCAGTTGTTTTCCCACATGCTATTGACTATCCATGTTTTACTATAAATACTACTTCTTGCTCGCTCGCTCTCTGTCTCACACCAAACCCTTGGATTGTAGAGTGATTTGTAAAGACGAGCAGATAAAGTAAATACACAGTACTGTATTAAAATTTCTTTCCTGTCAATATAACTGAAATAAAACTACAAGTTTCGATATCAGACTAAAAGCTGAAGAAGAGGACCCTGGACACAGATCTCTGGAAAGTCCAGAGATCTTTGTGAGTTCTTATAAAGGCATCCAAAAGAGATACAGCCTAAACACGGGGGTTTGTCCAAAAAATATCAACTAAAAACAGCCTCATGTCAACCAATTTGGCTTTGAGACTTACTACTGATACTGGACATAGTCTAAGAGGGTGCTGGGACCACACGTCCCTCTGTTGCTCTGTTTTGTAGATGTAAGAGTGAACATCAACATATGAAGGTTGAAAGGTTCCTGGCCTCTGGACTCAGAAAGTACCTCACAAGCCTGCAGTCATCACACAGAAAAACAGAATTTAATCAAAATATCACACATATGCTACTTTATAAACACCAAGACAAGGACAATGAGTGTTTTAATATGCGGTAAAGCAATTTTGTTCATTTTGGGCGGGTTTTGCTTCCTTAAGAAAAAGGGTCTACTTCCGAAGAAATGCAGCTTTGGGTCAACCAAAAGTTTTTGGGAATTCGGAGTTAACGTAGGGCTTTCACCTAATTGGAAAGAATCAAAACAGCTCACATCACAGTGTTTGAAAAGGCTTCATCTGTTCTCCAGTAAGTTGATAGTGAGTATGAATAGAGGAGGACAGATGCCTTGCAGACTGTTAGTTAAGGTATGGATCTCTTGGCTTCAGATACCATCTCCACCTATATTTTTACTTTGTTTTTATTAGAAAATCTTCCAAAGAAGAGAGACATATTGTTTGAGTCTTTAAAATGTCCCATTTGCCCTAAAAAACTATAATTTCCAAGCCACTGCATACTCGACAAAGGCAGAATAGCATTTATACTTCCATAAATTAATTATTTTCTTTTAATAGTTGAGTCAAAAATCAGTTATTCACAAAAAATATATCTATGAATTATTTCATTCCTTGAAGCTATTTCTTTTTAGCTATTTCTGCATTCGTTTTATTGTGGCCTTTTAAAATTGTGGTGGCTGTCAGTAAAGGGACAAGTGACATTATTTTCAGGAGGTGAAATGACTGAGCACAAGTAGATACCAGGCAAGGTCTATTTAAGACCTCAGTTGGGCAGTGGCCCTGATTTCAGGTCTGCCCGCTTCCAGCTGCTGAGATTTGGAGCCATGGTCCACAGGAAATAGAAGCCTCTGTGGTGATCCTCAGAGGTACACACCTTTGAACAGCTTTGAATTTTAGTCCAAACATGTTGGGCTTGCACTCAGAAGTTCAAAACTATTTTCACCTCTGTAACCACTAGAGAAACCATATTGCCCCAGGAAAGCAAGCCAGATTCCCTTCTAGCTCATATCCTACCAAGAAAGTCACATAAAACCATTAACTCAAGTAGTTCAACCTTGGTGAGGAAACTCAGACCCACCACTTCATATGCAATAATGTGAATGCAGTGTTGTGGTTGAGAAAAGCAAGAAAAAGGAGCTCCCATCCTCCCTGCAGGACACTGCATTGCAGGATCAGCAACTAAACAGCCAGTTTTAATGCCTGTAAATGGTTTGGTACTGTAAAAAGT
Source organism: Calidris pugnax (assembly GCF_001431845.1). Classification (NCBI taxonomy): domain Eukaryota; kingdom Metazoa; phylum Chordata; class Aves; order Charadriiformes; family Scolopacidae; genus Calidris; species Calidris pugnax. Next base: position 2,428,426 of record NW_015091300.1, on the reverse strand, counting down.
GGCCCTGCATTGTCCTAATGGTTGTCCTCTGTGTCTTGGGTGCCTCTAATCCAGAAATTTGAAAAGGCAAGAGCTGAACTGATCACTATGAAAGAGGTTAACGAGGTCTTTTGACTACTTAGAATCACATTTCAAAGCATCTCTCCCGTTTCTGGACTTGAGGAAGCATGGTGTTCTGACCTTTTACTGGAATTTAACAAAAATTCATGGGGAAGAAGCAGGAAAATTGATTTCAATCGCCTGTCTTTGACAATACTCAGGAGGAGTCCTTGAAATCCCCAGGATGATACATGCCTACAGTGTAGACTTTGAAACGCAGTAGTACACTGTTAGGGAACCAGGTGGGTTTCCAGTGGAAAACCTTGTGTTTCAGTAGAATTTCACTAAAAATGAACTTGTTCTCTGAGAAATATTTCAGAAAAATCAGGGATTTTTTTTAATTGTTGCTAGGAATTTCCAGACCCTTTCTGATGAGTGATAGTTTTCAGCAGAATCCTTCTGATAGCCCCCAAAATAGTCCTTTTTGAGAGATTTCAAATTTTTACCAGAATCCTGATTTTAATTCTCTTTCCAAACAAACCCACTTTGAAGTGCCATAACATCCTGGGTGATGGACAGGACAAGGCTCACCCAGCTCCAGCAGTCCATGTCATTTAAAACATCTGTGTACTTGTGCAACCTTTAATGGACAAATGGCCTCCATGGGACCACTGATATTCCCAAAACTATATCACTTACCTGTTTTTCTGGAGCAGGACCCAGGCCATGGGGTCCTTACCTAAAGGAATCATGTGTTTCCAGTAGACAATTGCCAGATATTCATGGAAATGTTTGCATTTCCCCCCGAGATCGTTGGGGTAAATGGATACTCTACCTAGATGTTGGGCCAAGAACAGATTTTTGACCACAGGTTACTCTTTTTATAATATTTTAAAGATGTCAGTTGTCCAGTCAGGGAGTAAATGTGGTGCTGAGTGACCTGAGTAGCTGCTCACACATAGAGCTATTATTTCATAGAGAACCCTTTAAAAAATTGATCATTTGATCTCTTAATATTTCTAACAAAATGGTTTATAACACAGAATTTCGCGAGGTATAGCAGATATCATATTCTGCATCACACGAGGATGACACTAACTCTCAGTGTTGCTCTGAGACAGAGAAGCACTCTGGAGAAAGATTTAAAAAACCATTTCTGGATATGGCACCAGCATACTGAATGTAGGACTCTAATTTCTGTACAGTTTTGCCTGAAAGTACCGTTACAGTTAAACTTGTGTCAGCACTTTCATTAGAAACCCAGTTTTGATTTATAACACCGGCTGCAAAAAATTTGCTGCTGGCTGAGTGTAAGGTCTCTGGCCAGGGGAAACGTTTTGAACATTTTTTTGAAAGCTTGTTTGAAACAAGTTCTATTATACCGACGTTACACAGAAGCTTTCCTTAGATTTCACTGGGTGAAACTAGATTTTTTTTTTTTTTTAAATGAGCAGAAAAAATAGGTTGCTTTGAGAGATCACCTTATTTTTTAAGTTGTATCTGTAGACGTGTTAAAATGTTATCTCAGATCTTTAGACATTTTAAAATATTCCCTTAGAAATTTGGTTTTTCTACCAGAAAGCCCAGGACGTACATTAAAAAGTAGCACCAAAACTAACCAACATTCGAAGAACATCGTGAGTGAAGACACGTTTTGGTGTGAGTGTTCCCAGCCCGTTACACCACACTCTGTTAGGTTAATGTGCATTTTTATGAAACTGTGCCCAGCGACTCTGCTATTCCTACTTTATTAGCCAGGCATTAGCAAGCCCTCGCAGCCTCGCTGGTACACACTGTTGTTTAGATTAATTTAGTGCTGGTGAGTGGTGTCAGGCTGACAGCAGCGGGGAGGAGAGACTATCCATCACCTGGACGGTTACGAGGCAGCAGCTCCTTCGTCCTACAGCTGCTGCCTGGAGGCACCACGCCGAGCAGCAAGAGCGGAACTCAACCCCGTGTCCATCCAGCCACCGGCCCCTCGGCCAGGGATACCGGTGTGGACAGCAATTAAACTATTCCTGCTGCAGATGATCACCAGAACCGGCCTCCCCCTTGCCCCCCCATAAGACCACTGGGAAGTCCTGTAGGCTTCTGATAGAGCTGTGGAAGGGCCAGCATTGACTTTGCAGTGGAAGTCACTGTAACCTGCTGCATCTGTGGAGTCCTCAGCACAGGAAGGACATGGACAGGCTGGAGAAGGTCCAGAGAAGGCCACAGAAAGGATTCAGAAGGCTGGAGCATCTCTCTTATGAAGACAGGCTGAGAGAGTTGGGGGGGTTCAGCCTGGAGAAGGGAAGGCTCTGGAGATCCCTCAGAGCCCCTTCCAGTCCCTAAAGGGCCTCCAGGAAAGTAGGGGAGGGACTCCTGATCAGGGAGGGGAGCCATAGGATGAGGGGGAAGGTTTGACACTGAAAGAGAGGAGATTGAGATGAGATGTGGGGAAGAACTTGTTTGGTGTGAGGGTGGTGAGAGCCTGGCCCAGGTTGCCCCGAGAAGCTGTGGCTGCCCCATCCCTGGAGGGGTTCAAGGCCAGGTTGGAGGGGGCTTGGAGCAACCTGGTCTGGTGGTAGGTGTCCCTGCCCAGGGAACAGGGGGGTTGGAACTCAATGATCTTCCAATCCAAACCATTCTATGATTCTATGATCATGCAATCACTGCTGGTGGAGGTCAGGTACGAGGAATGTCCCACTGCCTATGAAATTAGTTAAGTTACACTCTGGCGTTATTTTCTTACCGAAAGGGGTCTGTCCATGTTTCAGATACCTTCTTTCCAAAACATCCTTCCTGTAAGTCACCTAACAGTGCATACAACAGAGGCTGTACAGGATCTGTGAGATTTTGGAATGAAGTCTGTTTCTCCCCTCCCCATCCAGTCATTTTCCCACCTGCCAACCCTCCAAAGCAATGAACGCATCATCTAGCACAAACAGAAATCTTGTGTTTGGTGCACACCCATATGATTGTATTTGAAAATTTAATGATAAGTATTATATGGCAAATAAAAGAGGAGGGACATCCCCAGACATGGGAAATTGGTCACTGTACTTCAGTCTGTCAGAACAGATCTTGGCCCTGCTTTGGCCAACCAACTAGTCCTCAGCCAATTTCCAGACGTGACTTGAGACTTAGGGTCATCCAGAGATCCCTCCAAACAAATATTTTGGACAGGGAACCCCTTCTTTGAATGATGAGATCAAGAGCATGGACACAGGCCATATCGTGCCAGCGCTGATATTGTTTAATTTATTATATGGTCATTTATTGAGCACTAGGGACTCTAGATTAAGAAACATGAGCTTGCTACCATGTCCACCAGATTTTGGCACCTGCTGTCCTGACACACTGCAGAAGAAGATGAACCTAGCCTGGGGCAAATAGCTTCATGTTATTATGTAGACAGTGCGAATTTTGGAACAGGTGCTATATCTTACAGGGAGTATATACTGCATCTGGCACAAGGGTACGCTAATCTCAGCTGGAAACCAGAGATGTCATAATAGCACAGAAGTAAATTAGTAGAATCTATCAAAGCATTTTTTGCAAAAGCTACAGAATAAGTATAAATACTCTTGAAGATGCAATGACAGCTTTACTGCCCTGTCTACCGATGTTTCCCACACAAGTCAAGATGCAGAAAATAAATAAAAAATTGGAGGAGACGATGAAAAGGTAAATTTGAGGCCACCACCCTCAGGGTGCCTGGGGGTCTGGTAGGGCAGGGAAGATGCTGGGAGCCCCATGGCAGCTCTGCGTGCCCTGCGGACGGGTACCACCACGGCTGAGGGCTCTGGGACCAAGGCTCAAGGTGAGGATGATGGAACTGTCTCTCCACAAGTTGTGGGGAGACAGCAACCATTGTCCCCTGCACACACATCCCCACAGCCAGGCACAGCTGAGGGGTCTGGTGGTGCCCTGGCCACCACACGGGCAGAAAAAGTACATCCCACTTCCCCAGCACGGCTCTATTATCAGGGCCTTTTTAACGCCACAGCTCATGTAAATAAAATCCTTTTACTGTGAATCTTAATTAAGGGAATGATCGTTTCTGGCCATCGCTTGAAAGGCAAATGTTTTAATTGGTTCTGATGTCTTTTCCTGCCAAAGCTTTTGTTTTTCTTTTTCCCCAGAAGCCATCTATCCCAGGGAGGTTGCTTTCCCATGCTGCCTGTCCTGGAAGGGTCCATCGGTGGCGGGGAGAAGAGTCGGCGTAAGGGGCTACGGAGCGGAGGAGCGCGCATGAGTTAGAGAGCAGGAGCCGTGTGAGATCCCAAAGTGTCATTAGCAGTAACATGTCACATAAAATGAGGTGCAGATTTCCATTTTCATTTGAACTTCAGGTGTTTAGTAATCCAGAAGCTTTATTTAAGGACTGACCTTTAACCTGGCCTGTCATTCCAATTGCAAGGAGTTGATGGCCACTGGGAATCAATGGGCAGCGTGAAGGTCACTTCCTAGAAAAACTGTGGCTATCAATGTGTCAGTTCCAATGAAGTATTATAACAAAGCAGGCAAAGAGCCTATCTGGGTCTACGAGGCACCAGCTCGCTCTCAGGCTGCCTCTCTCCCCATCTTCAGCTGTTTTGTAAAGATAAACAGAAATAAGCTGCTATTTAATGATATGTGTTTCTGAAGGCACGTGGCGTTTTCCGTTCTGTGGGTGGCACGAGGAGGTGTGGTGAGAAATCCAACACTCACTGATCAGCATAAATCCCCTTATTCCTCCACACTGAGATGGGAGACACCAAGCCCTGCAGCAGAGCTTGTCAAAGAAACACAGGTCCAGCGTGACCTGGGCAACCCCTTCTGGCATGGTCATGCAATGCCATGGCCATGCAATGGTTTCTGTCCTGGTGGCATCCAGGGTTGAACTAAAATCCCCAGACAGGATCTGGCTGTTTTCAGCATCTCCAAGGTAGACACGAAGACGAGCATTGTGGATAAGGAGTGGGAGGAGAGATGCTGGGGGAGAACACGTGCGCATGGGGACAGGGCAAGATGAGTAGTGTGTTATTGAGTGTCATTGAGCTCAGCACGCTTTCCTAGGTATGAAGAGGGTAACAGCACATCAAAGCCATGGTCAGCCTGACCTGACAACACTGCTGTAATTAAAATGCACATTTACTGAAACAAGGATTTGCTTTGGAGGTTGGCCCAGAGGTTCACATTTGTGTCCTGGCCAACACCTGTGGTGTGGATTAACAAACAGTTAATCCTGTTTGTAATCGTGTAAAAACTGGGTTATTTTGATTTCTACTGAAATCTAAGAACTTTGAGTTTTTAGGAGCAGATGCCCAAGGTTATTCAGACCCCAAATACTGCTGTGTGCAACGGGCATTGGATGGCCACTACCTTTAGGGTCTGACCTGGGAAAAAGTGGGGATAAAAGCTACGCGTGTCTATTGTGAAGCTCAAGTGAGGTCCCACTATAAGAGCTGGTAAACCAAATCCTAGCCAAGGGACAAGACAGCAGCCAGGAGCTTGTGGGATGGACACTGCAGATTCCCCCATGTCCATCCACCGTCCTGCTCCACCCCAGTTCCACGTCGGGGAAGGATGTAACCCCTCTCCACCTACTCCTGGACCAGTGAAGGTTTTGACTTGCAGGATCAAGGATGAGCATCAATGTTAGTCAAAATCTCTCAAAAGCCTGCAACGTCTTTGTGCTGAGTTTTCATCTTACAGCTCTCTTCAGCAATCTGTCTCTGGGGGTTGGGAAACTCCCCTATAGGAAAATTCCTTGAAAAGTCTTTTGAAAGACCTTTATAATCATTAATAATTACAGTAATTTATTATCAGCCTTTTTGCACTCTTGCAAAGCTCCAAAGATCTTCCCCATCAATTTGTAACAGTACTGGGGGACGAACTCATTCCATGGAAATCCTGCAGAATATAATTTCAATTTAAATCTCTTTTCCAGTCATAGGAGTTGGAAAGAAAACATCTTTTTTTACTGTTATACTTAGTGTTTGTATATTAAATATCAGTCTAGATCACTGAGCGTGCCAAGCCTCTGTGCAAAACGAATGTGAAGTCTCTACCTGTCTGCCACATGGATATGAAACCCTCCGTAAAAGGTCAACTTGACAGGAATTAATGAATCATTGAACACATTCAAAGTCCCAATTTTGAATTAAAAACCAAGAAACATGACAAAAAAGTACAACCAAAGGTTTGGATTTTGTGTATATAGGTATAAATTGAAAAAGGGTCAGAGAAAGACAATTAGAGCATTTCCTCCCTGAAGAGAATAAACCCCATGCAAAAGTGAAAAGCATAAAATACACTAATGTTGCAAAGAAACAGAACAGCTTGCTAAAAATGTGGTTGATATAAGGCATCGGCATCCAGTTTAAACACACAGATAAAGTGGAGTTCAAATACACATGAAGTCCACTTACCTCTAATTTTGGGGCCAAACCTGCACTCCACCAGCCTTTAAGTATTTCAGTCACTAAAGAAAGGAGCAGAGTCTCTTCAGAAGTTTAAATAGGTGAGTCAGATCATGTATGGAAATGAAAATCTGCCAGGATTTTATTTATAATTCACAACACTTCCTTTTTAACTCCTTTAATTTCCTCTTATTTCCGTTTTTGTATCCTGCTATTAAAGAAAATAAAAAGTGTTTGGTATGAAAAGGGGCTATTTTAAGGCTTTCTACACATATCTATCTGACTGGTAGTTATAAATGACTGCATTTAATTTTATTAAATGGATTTTAAAATGTATTTATTCCCATGCCCTGCCCCTCATTTGCGGGTTGAAATACTGGATATTAAACAAAAAGGCAAACATATCATTTTTTCAAACAAATAAACAAACCCGAGCAAGAATAATTCCTACCCCTAGTACCAAAATCAAGCTAAATTCAGATTTTGGTGATCCCAAAATAGATCAAGGTTAGCATCTCCGTTTCAGTGGAATTGCACGGAGTGGGACATAATCCATAAGAGGTCCTGTGCATTTATTTACTTTGCCTTTTTTTTTTGTCAAGGTCTCATCGTATTAAAGGGTCTTCACCTTAGATGTACTTTGACTAATTTACACGGTGACAGTTTCCCCCGTGCACACGACAACAAGAAAAATGCTAACTATAGAGCAAATAAACCATATGGGAAGGGAAAGTCCCATGTTCTGAGGATGTTGTTACACCAAGGAATCAAGATGATCCGGGCTGGTTATTGTTATGCTTTTTTTTTTTCCTTTTTTTTGTTTTTTGTTTTTTTTTCCCCCTGGCTTTCGGTGCTGGAGATCCCCTAGCAAAGACCTGGAAGCAGCCTGAGTTTCCATGCAATAAAGCAGCAGTGAGAAAAGCTCAGAGTAATTAAGTGGCTGACGCACAGAAGAAGCCGTTACAAAGATTTGACTAAATTGCCCATTCATTAGTAGCGCGGCATGGAAGGAGAATTACAAATAGACAATAGAGCCTGCAGTAATTCAATCTAACCTTGTACTTACAGAAAACAATGAGATAATGAACAGAAAAATTACCAGGCACATACGAGAGAGGGGCCTGGCACATGTAACACTAATGGCATCGCTCAAGCTGAGCAAACGTTTCTCCAACACAATCATAGTTCTCAGTCTAAGGGCCTCTGGGGAGCTGAGATGAGGCTAGATCGTGAACAAAAAAATGTAATTTATAAGGCGTCTGTGGACTGGAATTTATCATCGGATCCGCTCGCCGCCGCTCAATTGATATGTAGTTGATTTCAAACAACACCCCCCAGGCGCCCACAGGGAACATTTTTTAGATTTTACGCTTGGATATATCTGTTTAACTCACCATTTACCAAAACAACGGCTGATGACAGCACAAACAAGTCACTGGAAAAAAAAAAAAAAAAAAAAAAAAGAAAAAAATATGCACACGTACACAGAGGCTCGTGAGCTCCCCTAGACAGGACTAAACCCTGAGCGTTGGGGCTTTGCTGGGGTTGTGGGGAGGGAAAAAGCAGAGGCTGAGCTCGGGGTGCATTTTGCAGGGAAGACAAGAATGAATCATCCACTCAATTTTTAAGCTCACGTTGGAGCTCCCTGCTGGTCTTTTTTGCATTTGCTTCCCCAGGCAAGCCTGGCAGAATTTGGGGCTGGTGGCTCTGGGAGAGGGCTGTGGGGTGAGGAGACCCAAGGGTAGGGGTTCAATGCGATGGGAGGTTTGCAAAGCACAGCAAAGGGTGCATGCACTGCCTCTTGCCTTGATGGCCAGAACTCCCAGCATCACGGTCCTCCTCATTCCTGAGGTGCTCCTGAGGTTCTCCAGGCACCAGGGAGAGGAACTGGGGTGCACCAGTCGGGGCACGGAGAAGAAAAGTTATCATCCATGTATTTTGGTGCCACCAGAGATTTGAAACCAGCATCCTCATTGTATTAGGGATCTCATTGCTGGAGTTAATAAAGTGCTGCTGCTTCCCATCTTGCAAAAGAACTTGTGAAATTCCCACAGATGAATTTTACTATGAATAACAAGAAATCTCCCCTGACTGAGGTGGTTCATATAATAAGTTTTTGTTGCATTTACTCTCCAAGGGAGGAAAAGCAATGCTGACCTTAAAGTATTTCTTGCATTTCCTTCTCAGTATTGTTTGAATCCCTGGACTTGAGCCCTCCATGGTGCCAGGTGCTGTACAGACACACAGTCTGGAGGTGACCCTGCCCCACAGAGCTCTCAAGGAAACCAAAAAAGGGAATTTTAAGAAAAGTAGGGTTTTTTGAGGTGTCAGTGAAAGTTATGTTGTGCCACACCACGAGAAGTTCACAAAAATATGTCAGATTTCTCAGGATGCTCATTAATCAATACTCAGAATAAGTATCTCAATAAAGGAAGGAACTGGTGTCAACTGGAAATGGCATTTGGCTGCTGTACTGAGATAACTCCTGAGCATGGAAGACCCTCTCCAGGGGCCACAGGCCACATGTGAATTAGACAGATGAGGTGTTACTGCTGTTATGGGCCAGGTCTCCCCATTGATGTCCTGTTCTTGTACACTGCCAACACAGAGCAAGCACCAAGAGGTTTTGAGGGTGTCCCACTGACAACCAGGAACTGCTGCCTGGCAAGGGATGGTGCAAGGGCTGGATGTCCACCAGTGTAAGGAGGAAGTGGAGGTGATGATCCCAGGAAGGAGCTGGGGTGGGAGGTTGTGGGACCTGGTGGGGGCAGATCCATCAGCCATCTAACGTGGAGTCACCTATCGCACAGGAGCAGATCCACCAAGCAGCTCAGCAGTGCCTGGCCACCAGTCAGTCCATCTGTTAAACATCTCCCAAATGCAGTAAAAACAAAGATCATTAAACAAAAAAATTGCTTTTTGAAAGGCCACAGAATGAACACGGAAGCCCAAATCCACGAAGTCAGTACCTTGTTCACATGCATTTATTCCTCACTTACTTATTCTGGTTCTGTCCATGACACCAGCTGGCTTCTAGAGGCCTCTGCCATTTTCACCAAGCAGTGAATTAACCCCTCTTTTCTAGGTGGAAAATGGGTCTTCCTGATCCATGTAAAGGAATGGGCCATGTTATATCAACCGTACAAATTCTTTCAAATAATCAAACCCAAGAATTAGCAATTCTTGTTAATGGCTCCTTATTATTGTAATTATGTATGTAATTGTGTATTATATGTATTATTGTGCCGTAAATGGCATCAATTTCCCCTAAGCGCTTCCTCGCCTTTCCTCCATACTCCTTGAAATGTATTTTACAAAACATTTTCTGACTTACTTATACTGAGAAGCTTGCGAAAGGGAAATGCCAATGTGTGCAGCGCAAAAGCCCTCTACAACCAATGGCTACGGAGGCAATTAGTATTCTCTCACTACACAAAGGATTTCTAATACTAAAGACAACAAATGATTGCACAGGATCTGAAGGATTGTGGCTAGAGCTGCATAAAATGGTTTGGAATAAACATTACCCATGGCAAATATCGTGTAACTTAATGAGCCAGACATGAGCTTTCAGTGGGAAAAGTGAAAAAATCTGACATATCAAGCTTAGAAATGCTGCCTTGGGTTTGCTTTGATTTTTGCCTCCCTTCAGAGTGACATATTTGCAAATTATATTCATTATAGGTTTTGGTGTGCTCTAAAAGAAAGTAGGTTTTTATGGCTGGCCTTGTGGCCGAATAGACTGTTCTGTGTCTTGAGCTGGAGGTTGCAGGATTTGGTGAAGTTTGTGTCATCTAAAATCACCAGGTGTAAATGTTGGGGAAGTTTTGATTGCTGTCCCCAGATAAATGTACACAACTCACACAGCCCAAACTCCCTCCTCAAAGGCATGGTAGGGTACATTGTCAAAATGTCACTTCTGGATTTAACCTCAGAGCCCAGACCAATGCTAGCTCTCAGTTTATGCAATACAAAGTGCATGGTTTAGTGTAAAAATGGATGAATACCCAGTGATTTTACCCAGTAGATTAAGTAACCAGTAAATAGATTTGAGCTACACATAATCTGCAGAGAAACTCTATAGTAATATTACTTGTGTGTTGTCACAGTGTAACCTGATTTCTTAAGGACGCCTCTGTTACTTTGCTGTCCATACATGTGTGTCTCCATCTGAGTGTTTCCCTGAAAGATTTCTTATTGTGTTTCTTTGTTTCATCCAAAATTGATAATAAGATAGAAATCTCCAAGATTAACCAACCTTTGCAAATTATATGAGCACAAGCAGGCTGAGGGCAGAGATATTTTGAAATACTGGAAAGCCAATATGAGAGACCTTATAACTTCCTCCAAATACAGAAAATCTTCCAGTGGAGTTCATTGCCTCTTAGATACCAAAGACTTGTAAATCACAGGACACAAATCCACAAACCACCACATTTCTGGTGCCAATGAGAAAGCTGCTGCTAATCACCTTCAGAAGACACAGAGGAAGAACAACTTGACTCTAACCAGAGAGACTTCAGATCTAAAGATGAAAAAAGTCCAAACTCACCAGTGATGAAGAAGCAGTTGTTACAGTTTCAGATGTTCACTTTTAACGTGCTGAAAGCTTTGCACTAAAATTGTGGCCCCCAAACCCTCAAAAACCCCACTTTGCACAATGCAAGGCAATCATCTGCAGATACACAGTGCTAGAGCTTGCAAGTTGGCATGGGGCATTGGGATGCTGGGGTACCTCTGTTACATCTCTTTCTGGTGGTGGGACACAAGTAGACCCAGCAGGACATGCACACTCTTGCTTTTGTTCTCACTAATGACTAGCACTGATTTTTTTGGCAGTGGGCCTGAAAAGAAACTCAGCCCTTGCCCAGGACAAGAATCAAATCTGAATGCGGCTCACCACGTTGGCCCAAGGGAAAGTGTAGGGTCCTGCACCTGGGGAGAAAGAATGCCCGACACCAATATAGGTTAGGAGTGGACCTGCTGGAAAACACTTCCGAGGAGAAGCATCTGGGGGTCCTGGTAGACAGTGAAGTATCCATGAGCCAGCAATGTGCCCTGTCGCCCAGAGGGCCAATGGAATCCTGGGCTGCACAGGGAGAAGTGTGGCCTGCAGGTCGAGGAAGGTCATTCTCCCCCTCTACTCTGCACTGGTGAGGCCACAACTGGAATCCTGCGTCCAGTTCTGGGCTCCCCGGCTCAAGAGAGACAAGGAACTACTGGAGAGAGTCCAGTGAAGGGCAACAAAGATGATTAAAAGAATGGAGCACCTCCCTTACGAAGAAAGGTTGAGAGAAATGGGACTTTTTAGCCTGGAGAAGAGAAGGCTGAGGGGAGACCTTATTAATGCTGACAAGTATCTCAAGGGTGGGTTGAATGATAATGGAGCTGGACTCTTTTCAGTGGCTCCCAGTGACAGGATGAGGGGCAATGGGCACAAGCTGGAACATGGGAAGGTCCATACAAATATGAGAAAAAACTTCTTTACGGTGAGGATGCCAGAGCTGACAGGGGAACAGGCTGCCCAGGGAGGGTGTGGAGTTGCCTTCTCTGGAGATCTTCAAGACCCGCCTGGATGCTGTCCTGAGTGATGTGCTCTGGGTAACCCTGCTTTAGCAGGGGAGTTGGACCAGATGATCTCTAGAGGTCCCTTCCAACTCTGACAATTCTGTGATTCCAAGTTAAACTAACCTTTATCATAGGAGCGCTGGGATGTCCTGTGGTGCCCACCAGCACTGCCTGTGGTGCCCAGGCAGGACCAGACCCTTTCACCACCAGATTCCAGCTGTGGGATCATCAGAGTGAACATGGTTTAGTGGTGGATTTGGAAGTGTCAGGTTTACAGTTGGACTCAACGATCTTTTCCATTCTAGATGACACTATGATTCTATGACTTCAGCAAATCTTTTAGCGTGCGGCATAATTGTCTTTGCTACCAACATCACCTGAGATGGGCTTCAGATCTCCTCTCTCCACTGACCCTGATCTGGAGTTAGGAGATAAAATGGCTTTTGTTATGACTTTCCCCTCTAAGTGAAGTAAATGGAAGCGCAGTGTTATGTCAGCCACAGCCTGCCAGCAGCGCAACTATTTTCACCGTGGCAAAATGCCTTTTTTCTTTCCTCCTGGATTGCACAGTTCCTTTGACAAGGAAGGGTAAAGACCCTCAAGGGTTCTCAGAGAACATCAATATGTTTTGTATTTAATGTGCTGGCTCGGTTACAGCAAATTAAGGAGAGTGGGCCCGGTACAAGATAATGCAGCCTGCAGTTCCTCACTCCCTAGCCGAGTGGTATGCACTGAAAATGATACTCCAGTGTGGAGAAATACTGCACATTACATCCCCCTGCAGTAACAGAAGAGACATTAGGCAAAGCCCTGACTCTTAATGGTACACATCAGGAAAACATCTGAGCTTGGGCCTTCAATCACAAACGCTGCAGGATTTAAAAATGAATAAACTTCACATTGTGATTCTCTTATTTATCCTTTATGCAAATTGTCCCTGGGAGGACACATTATGTTCGCCGCATGGCACGGCGCAGACCCACATTAAAGCGTGGAGGGCCACTCTTATGCAATGTGCAATCCTCCCGGCCCCTCCGTGCGGTGCGTGGCACAGGGAGAAACAAACACACCAACAAAAAAACCCAGCCTCAACCCCCAGACCTAGAAATGTATTCCCCGTCGGCTGCTGAAAATATCCCAATATCAAGCAAAGGAGCGGCGCGGAAACATCCCCGCTCTCTTTTTCCTGGTTGCTGGTCTGCGACAGAAGGAGATGGCAAGACTGGAAAAACCTCTTTGCAAATTAAAAATATGTACGCAGGAGAAGCAAGTATTCTAAAACCCTACGTCTCTGTGAGGTGGCTGGGAAGTTTGCCTAGACAAACACAATGCATTAATTCACGCGGCCACAACGCCTTAGCCTGTTATCCTGTTAAGGTTAGCCTGGTTAGCCTGCTAGCTAACCTTTCTGTTATTAGCTCCTTCTTCCCAACGGGACGGAGACACAATAGAGTTGATCGACATTATTTTTTCCTGGGCAAAATCTCTTGCCCCCTTCAAGCTTTTCATTATTAGCACAAATCTTCCACCGTGTCCTTGAACAAGCATTCGCAATGATGACTGGATGGCAGAGAAGCAAACAGCCCTACACGTGAAAAAGGAACGGGAAGAGAGTTCAGGGACTTGGCCACAAAATTAACTGCTTGGAAAGACACAGGGAAGACCTGTTAAGTAGAGCTCCAAGGGCAGACTACCAGGTGGGTCAAAACACCATAATCACAAATCCATCCTCTTTAAACATTATCCGAGCCATTTCCTAATATGCCTCCTGCCTACCCAGGCTACAGCAGAGCAAGGGAGGGGTCCTGCGTTTAAAGTCATCTCTGTGCTCTGTAATTACGGCTGGCAAATAATCCAGGCTGAACAAACCTGTCGTGGCAATGAGAATTTACACTGGCTGTGATCCACACCTCTGCTAATGCTTCTTCTTCTGAATCACAGAATCATAAAATCTTAGAATCATGGAATCATGACAGAAGGGACCTCCAAAGGTCATCTAGTCTGACCCCCCCGCAGTCAGCAGGGACACCCCCAACTAGACCAGGTTGCCCAGGGCCTCGTCGAGCCTCTCCTTGAATATCTCCAGGGAAGGGGCCTCAACCACCTCCCTGGGCAACCTGTTCCAGTGCTCCACCACCCTCACAGTGAAGAACATTTTCCTAATATCCAATCTAAATCTGCCCTTTCCCAAATTAATTCCATTGCCCCTCATCCTATCACTGCAGGCCTTTGTACACAGACTCTCCCAGCCTTCCTGTAGGCTCCCTTCAGGTACTGGCAGGCTGCGATTATGTCTCCCTGGAGCCTCCTCTTCTCCAGGCTGAACAACCCCAGCTCCCTCAGCCTGTCCTCACAGCAGAGGTGCTCCATCCCCCTGATCATCCTCGTGGCCCTCCTCTGGAACTGCTCCATCTAGTCCATGTCCTTCCTATATAGAGGGCTCCAGACCTGCACACAATACTCCAGGTGAGCTCTCACCAGAGCAAAGTAAAGCAGAAGAATCACCTCTCTGGACCTGCTAGCGATACTTCTTTTGATGCAGCCCAGGATGGGATTGGCCTTCTGGGCTGCAAGTGCCCACTGCCTGCTTGTGTCCAGCTTCTCATCCACCAGCACCCCCAAGTCCCTTTCCTCAGGGATGCTTTCTAATACCTCACCCCCCAGTCTGTACTGATGACAAGAACCTTGCACTTGTTCTTGTTGAACCTCATGAGGTTCACCTGGGCACACCTCTCCAGCCTGTGCAGGTCCTTCTGGATGACATCCTGTTCCTCTGGTGTATCGACAACACCACACTTGCTAACTCTGCAAACTTGCTAATGATGATCTAAATCCCTCTGTCTATGTCGTTGAAAAAAATGTTAAACAGTACTGGTCCCAGCATGGACCCTTGAGGGACACCACTTGTCACTGCTCTCCATCTGGACTTCGACCCATAGAGTACCACCCTCTGGATGCGACCATCCAGCCAGTTCCTTAGTCCACCCATCAAATCCGTACCCCTCCAATTTGGCAAGCAGGATGTTGTGGGGGACTGTGTCAAAGGCCTTACTGAAGTCCAGATAGATCACATCCATAGGTTGTCCCTTATCTACTGACCTAGTCACTTTGTCATAGAAGGCCACTAGGTTAGTCAGGCAGGACCTGCCCCTAGTAAAGCCATGCTGGCTATCTTGAATCATCTCCCTGTCCTCCATGTGCCAAAGCATTGCATCTAGGAGGATCTGTTCCATGTTCTTCCCAGGCACAGAGGTGAGGCTGACAGGTTGGTAGTTCCCAGGGTCCTCCTTTCTACCCTTTTTAAAAATGGGTGTGATGTTTCCTTTCCTCCAGTCCGCAGGGACTTCACCTGCCCATGGAAGGGGGATTGGAACTAGATGATTTTTAAACCAAATGACCTTCAAACCCAACCCATTCCCTGATTAGGGAAGTCATCATGCCTCTGTACTCGGCACTGGTGAGGCCTCACCTCGAGTACTGTGTTCAGTTTTGGGCCCCTCACTACAGGAAGGATATGGAGGTGCTGGAGCGTGTCCAGAGGAGAGCCACCAAGCTGGTGAGGGGCCTGGAGAACAAGTCCTATGAGGAGAGGCTGAGGGAACTGGGCATGTTTAGTTTGGAGAAGAGGAGGCTGAGGGGAGACCTCATTGCCCTCCACAACTACCTGAAAGGAGGGTGTAGAGAGGCAGGTGTTGGCCTCTTCTCCCAAAGGACGAACGACAAGACCAGAGGAAATGGTCTGAAGTTGCGGCAGGGGAGGTTTAGATTAGATATTAGAAAGAACTACTTTACTGAGAGAGTTGTCAGGCCCTGGAACAGCCTGCCCAGGGAGGTGGTGGAGTCACCATCCCTGGAGG
>NW_015091300.1:2197356-2412496 GCF_001431845.1 Calidris pugnax | reverse complement strand
TTTTTTGGTTTTGTTTTTTTTTTTTTTTTTTTTTTTTGTGGTTGGACTCGATGATCTCAGAGGTCCCTTCCAACCACTAAGATTCTGTGATTCTGTGATTCTATGGTTGTGTCCCACCTCTGTGTGTGGAGACTTTGCCTGCTGGTCGAACTGCAGGATACATGTGTCTCATGAATACACTTTTCCTCTTGTCCTCAGCCTCTTTCGTCGTGGCGCCGGTAGCAAAAACTGGTATCAAAGGCAAAATTGCTGCATCCTGTAAGATAAATGAGAGTGAATACCAGAAGTTGGGGTGACCTCCTCCTGACCTGCCCCTGTATCCCCATTTTGATCTTCCTTTATTACTAACTGCAAGAGCTGCCAACTGTGTGGACATGAAGCCAGTTCCGTTATGCATATGATTCTCTGAAATCACTGCCCCCTGTCATTTCACCAGCTTTACAGGTCCACCAGCATTTCTGTCAGAAACAAAACCCTTTTCTGCAACCCTATGCTGCAAATTTAGAAAGTAGGATATTCATCACTTATTTAGTGGAAAGTAGGATATTTATGTTTGGACAACCAGGAATTTGGATAGTGAAAAATCAGCCCAGTAAGGAGATGTTGTGGTTCAACAGGTGGTTTTATAGAAACAATCTTCCAAAAAAACCCCTTCTGCTCTTTGATGAGACTGCCTGATAGGCTGATGAAGGTAATCACAGAGATTAGCTGAGAGTTTAGGAAAATATTTGACTTTTCAGTATAACACTGATTAGGCAAGCTGTGTCATTTGTGGCCTGGAAACCTCTTTGTGGGATTAGGATATTTTTAATTTTGCTCTTCTGCACAGATTCTTTGGAGCATTTTCAGCTTAACCTGAAAATTTTAACAAAAACTTTTAGGAATCTGTGGTTGAAGGTGACCAACAGTAAAAGCTATTATAGCAGGACGAGTGGTTCATTTGCAGAAGTGTGTCATTTCCTTAATGATCCAGGGTAATCATCACAGAACATGAATAAATCCAATCCAATAAATAGACAATTGTTTCTGATATATCTCAGAACAACATCTGGCTGGGAACTGGGTCCTCAGCTGGACCCACCCTTGGTCTAAGCCAGTATTGTCACCCTTAGATTATGGAAAAGAGTGCAAGAGTCTTAAATTTGCAGACAGCAGCAAATTGGGAGGCATTTCAAGGACCAAATGAGAAGGGCTACCCGAGTCTGCTCTTGCTAAAAGTGGCATTTGCTGTTGCCTGTTGTGAAGAGAGAAGTGGTCAGAAATAAAAATGGCCAAAGAGAAAGCAAAAGAGAAAGCAAAAGTAGGGATAAATTACCAGGAAAATATAGAATAACAGACACCAGACTATACCTTTGCCAGTCATTACCTGTCATCAGTTTAAAGAAAGAAAAATACCATGCTTTCATATGTAATATGTAGTAATTTTTAGTAATATTTTTAACTATGTTGGTTAAGGAAATTAGGCTGTTAAACATTTTCAACTAAATATGACAGAATTTAACAATCACAAATATATCAAATATATTAAGTTCTTGCAAATTTTCTTGGAGAAAAAAAAAAAAACGATTAAAAATAAAAAAGAGCACCAAATAATGTTCTTGTTTTCCTGGAAGAAAGGCCCAAGATGAGCTCAGGCATATTATTAGACACAGAAGGGAAACATTAGGAATGCAAGTTTTGGGAAAACATGTTTCAGAAGTCCTGCTGCTCAAGAAGCAGGGTAAGTGCAACCCAAGAAATCACAAATAGAAATGGAAAAATTTTCATCAAACGTTTTTCCTGACAATATGGAACTTACACACCTCAAGAGATGTTCACTTAGGATATAAATACCGGCAATATTTCATAGGAGATGAGGGGTTGATTTTCAAAATTCACTAAATGGAGACAGATCTCAAAAAAAAAAAAAAGCTTCCTGGCATTTTAATTTTTGGATGTTACTCAGACGTCTGGAGTGACTTAAATCAAAGTGGTGGGTAGCAGTGCAGAAATTCCCCAGAAAGGGCTGGATTCCCTGATCTTGGGCTGTATCAATACCTGCCCAGCGTGATGTAAATTTTGGAAGTGTAAAGGCGCCGAGTGGTTCCTCAGGCATGACAAATTTTGCGCTTTTCTTCCTGCTCACAAAGCGTTCCTAGGTTACAAGTTTCTCCAGTGTATTTGTGAATCAGAATTAGCTGCTGATGTGTTTTGCACTTTATAATTTAAAAAAAAAAAAAAAAAAAAAGTAAAAAATCCAGCTTGTCCTTATTTGTCACGCCTGGCTTCCTTAAATCACACTGGATGCTCCAAGTCTGCCTGAGCTCAAGGGGAGATGGATGAGCTCATGGCAGGAAGGTAATTTGCACAGAGCAACCACATTTAGCTCAGGTTGCACAAAAACTGGAAATTTCTGGGGAGCTGGGAGAGAGTTCAGAGGAAGCGTCACATATACTAAATTTGCCTTAATGTGGGTTGGTGTTTTAAAGATGAAAGGTGGGCTCAAACCCGTTGACCTCTGAGTTTCCATAGCTCCCTGCTTGGAGCAAAGTGGTGCAGGAGAAGGCCATGACAAACATCAACACCATCCTTTTGGGTCTGGCAGACTTGCCCTACCTCCACTGGTGGACATTTTTACTTCACCCAGCTCACCTGTGTAAAAATGACAGCTGCTTTTCCTTCACGGGACTTTTTATAATTTCTTCAGTCATTTTACTCCTGTTTTGGATGCTTTCTGTGCCATCCTTTGTTGCTGCCTCCTCCCTAAAACAAAATCAAGCATTTTTTGGTTTTGTCTTAAAAGAGGAAAAAAAAAACCAAGGCATTACAACTGAATGCCCCAAACATTTCCAATTCCCGTGAGATTTCCAGCATACACTAGCAAGAAACCATAGATAGGAAATACCATCTATGCTCATTTTCTGCTGAACAGACTCCAAACAGCCCAATTCCGTAAGATAGTTCCAAGGCAGCACCTTCTCCCCCAGGGCTGCTCTTCTGCTGCAGATACAATCCCACTTGCAGTGAGGAAGAGCATCCAAGGCACTGGGAGGGGCCCAAGATATGGTTCACCTGAAGATCTGGTGGTTTATCTGCCCTGACCCACAGGTAGATTCTTGCCCTGCAAGACATGGAAGAGACCACTTTTTGCCCAGGGATAAATTCCTTCTCCAAGGTTAGGGTGACTCTGCAGCCCAGTTATCATTGTATAATCCAAAGTAATTTTCTCCCATGACTGAAGGGCCAAAGCTAAGGCTCTTTTACCACTGTACATTGCATCAACAGGTGCCTTCCCAAAGGACAAGCCTCTCAGTTGCCACCCACGGGTGACAAATCCCTCCTTTACGGTCATCTCCATCCCCATCTCCTGGGGACACACAACACAGCACCAGCCATCATCCCCCTTTCCTCCACACAATCTGCAGGAGACATGCCCTTTCTAGCTTTTCCCCCATTTCCCCATGAGTTTTCCAGTGAAATGCAGGATAAGATTAACAAAGAAAACCCACAGATTTTTTTTTTCCCAATTGGAATCTTGAAAATGTATTTCTTTCCCAAGATTAGGGGGGAAAAGCATGAGGCTGGGCAAATACAGCAATAAGAATATAGCCAGAAAGAAAAATACTGTGAAAATTTTAAACAGTAAATGTTCTGCAAAAAAATAACCCTCCTTTAAAATAAAATATTCTGGACAAATTTCCAGAGGTTCTGTAACTTAGAGGAAAAGAAGGACATATTAGTCAGCATCTCCTAAACAAGTATTGACACAAACAGCCCTGCAGACACCTTTCCCCCTGGCCAGAAAGCTCTCAAGAACTCCACCCAGAAGGAACGGCAGAAACAGCCTTGTTAGCAACCCAAAGCCAAGCTATGCCCAAAAGAAGTTTTATCTTACCCCTGAACGACTTCATGGGCAATACAGTTGCTTGCTCAGATAATGGGAGTAATTTAGCTTGCAGTTAATTCAGTAAAAATTTCTTTAAAAATATCTGGGGAGAAAAGAAAACCATTTTTAAGTGAAACCTAAAATAACCATTTTTCCCCTTTTTATTTTTAATTTCACAAAAAAATGTCTTCATTTCGGTTTTGCATCTACAGAGTGGCGCTTCCTGCAACGGCCTCACAAGGATTAGCAAGACAATCTTCTGTCTGCTCCTGGTGGCTTTGCATCCTTGGATGGCTCTTGAGTTTTCTGGAATCTAATTATCTCTATGAGTGGACTCTTGAGTGCTGGGGAGAAGGCTCTGATTTCATCTGGGTAATGCTGGACCTGAGCCCTGCTGTTTGCAGGGAGGATGGTTGGACCTGTGGTGGGCTCTACCTGTTCTAGACACAGGTCAGGTTTTTATGAGTAGTAAATGTGATTTTGGAGGAATATCATGCACATCCTGGTTGATCCCTTTCTGAACACCATCAGGTTCCTACCAAGCCAACAGGAGCTCATCCCCTTTGCCCTGCTCATGTCCAGGGGTCTGTGTAGTCAGTAATGAAGAATCCTGGCCTGGAAATGCCAATGAGACAGGCTGTTTGCAGGTCTCTTGGACCCCAGTGTGATGCTGCATTTTTGCGAGCAACGCTTTTAGTAGTCAAACATTACAGAGCTCTCTCTGGTTGGCTTTTGATTCCCATTTAAGAACAAGCCACTCTGGCAAATGGTCCTATTGACCCATCCGAATGTTTCGCTTACTCCATCCTGCTTAGATAAAGTCCTAGAGATGTTCTATGAAATAATACTTGCATGGTAAATATTTAACAAAGGGAATGCCTCCAGCCTTCCGTGCGCTCTCCATATATTCAAGATGACTGCAACGCTTTATTTTGGGAATGGAAAGTCTGTTCTTCTGCCCATCTCCTTTCCCCATTCCAAACTCCTGTTATGAGCTAGCTTGCCATTCTTATGGGACCATTAATGATTTACTATTGCAGGCTGCTGAGTCAAAGCTGGTACATAGAGGGCTCTAAGCATGAAGGCCAGTCATGCAATTTAGCTATCACCTTTTAGCTAAATGGAGCCTTGTTCTCTTAACAAACCAATTCACAAATGGAGAAGCTGATGCTGCTCCAGTAAAACCATTTCCCATCCATTTTTGGTTTTGCTTGCTTTATTTTAGTGGAGTTAAGAGCGAGCCAGTGGTGCTGGATTCAAGTTTTCTTCAGACTTAATTCTGAAATGCTGTTGTCACTGGTGGCTGAGGTGTAATTATTGTGGGATACAACCAGAAACTCTGAACTCAAGCGAAGCACGTGCATGGACAAGACACTTGACAGGAGATGCTTTAGAAAAGTTATCCAGGAGTAGATACAGGCTGAGAGGAACCAGCTGAGCTGCAGTAAGTCAGGGCATGAATATAAATCCCACGCTGGTGAGATGTGCAAAGTAGGCAGGCAGCAATTCTCTGTACCTTAGTGCAAAGGATGCCAAGAAGTCCCCAGATTCCAGAGCTGACCTAAGGACAGCTTATGGCAAATGTTTATTTGCTCCAGGTTTCAGCTGATTAGACAATCGGTCAGTAAAGAGACTCCAGTGGGCCAAAGGAGTGAATAAAACAGGGACTGGGAGGGTGTTATTTTGTTTCATTGCCTGTAGGCTGCCTCCAAGTAGCCTGAATTACGATATAGGTCCTGAGTCAGTGATGAGTGATGTCTTTTACCTTCGAAAATGATCGCCTTCTGCTTTGTGTTCCTGCTAAGTAATTTCTCTACTCATGGCTATGCTGCTAAGGACGTAAAGCAGCAGAAAGCAAGCAGAAAGATGGATTCAGGGATCGGGCTTGTCTGGCCAATCCCCAACACTGACACTTGGACCAGTACTTTAATTTGGAGAGAGCATCCGGACCACAAGCAGAGCCCCGACAACCAGGAAGCCACGCTATACAGAATGCCTCATTCTCCAGACCCATTTACCCCTCTCCCTCTACCCACCATTAGCCAGAGAAGATAGGTTCCATCTACGTGGTTGACTTGCTAAAGTCCCCATTGTGCTTAAACCTGCCAGGATCCACGATGCACAACTCACGGACCAGCATACAAACAGAGAGAGAGAGAGAGAGAGATCTGCTCCTCATAGCAAACAGCTGCTGGGACAAGGTGGATGCTCAAGTGGAGCGTAGGACGCTCCAGCCATGGCAGCATCAACGAAAGGGGGTTATTGCCTAATCCTTCCCAGCTCCAACCAGCGTTGTCTGGCCGCAGCCCCAGCCCTCATTTCTTTCAAGTTATTTCAGGCGGGTGCTTGTGCTGGAAAGCTTTCGACTCGATTTCTCCAGCCAGCCCGGCGCTCTTATGGGAAACAGTGGGAGATCATTCCATGCATGGGAAAGTGTCTTTGCTCAGGGCAAAATGTGCTGGTTGGTGAACCGAGCGGCATTGCCTTTGTGTCAGGATGATTTGAGGGTAGTGTTGAAGCTTTAACAATGCAGAAAATAAATTCATATCTCTCTGTGTGTCTGCCCGTGCACACACTCGTGAAAGGGGGAACTGCCAAACTTGGGACACAGAGGAGCAGGGGGGAGGTTTTATACAAAACTTCTGTCTGGATGGAGAAGCGTGATTGCTCTAACCCTCAGAGATGAGGCAGAGAGAACTGAGGATCCTAGTACTGGAGGCCACCATGCACCAGTAGTTTTAACCAAAATGGAAAAAAAATATAAAAATAATCACTTCTTTGCTGGCAGGGAGCAAAAATGCACAGCCTGAGCCCTCACTCAGCAGGGGCAGGGAAAGGAAGAGAGCAGCCCTCTGCAAATGGTGCAGGGATAACAACAGGACTAGCCCTCCCCAGCCACCACAGGAGCATTGACAGGCAGTGTGGTCCCTCACCTTGGTGGCGTGGTGAGGATCAGCCTTGAGGTGGTCAGCCAGGACCTTGCAAGACCTCCCAGTCACTGCTTTTAGGAAACCACTGTGACTCCTTCATCCACATCCTCAGCATCATCAGGAAACCGCTGAGGACCACGATGCAGCCTGCAACTATTTTAGGGGTGACAGAAATGGGATTAAAGCCTTGTTGGTGACTCTTAGTGACCAAAAGAGGGCCAGGAAGCAGAGTACAGAGCTCATTCTCCTGTTAGAAGACTGGGTAGGGAAGAGGGCTGTGGTGTGGACACAAGCCATACCGCATCACTTGCCCTCCGTGTTGGGGAGTGGGTTTGGCCCACTCTACTTACTGGTAAAGACACGGCCATAAACCTCAGTGATGCTAAAATGACTTACATCCCCTGTCTGCATGACCTCTAGCCCTCAGCTATAAGAAGTGTCTCCTGAGGTACTCGGTCAAGCTTCCCTTCCTTCTTTTTATTTTTTAATTTATTTTTTTTAAACCCAAACTGAATATCCTCTGTAACAATTTTTTTTTTTTAATATCCCAGTTGAGTGGTACAGGGAGAAACGGGGGGAGGGGTGCCTGTGTTTTTCCTTCAGCATGAGCTCCTAATTCCCATCCATGCTAATGGGACTGGCACGCATGCATCAAGGGGAGAAGAGACCCCTGAGGGTTCACAAAATATGCAGATGACTGGTTTTTAATGAATGCAAAATGTAAAACAAAAGAAGTATCACAGTCAAGCTGCTCATGCATAATAAAGTCACAGTGAAAAGGGAGCAAATAAATAGAAAAGTCTTCTTGGCTATAACCATCCTTAATATGCAATGGACAATTGGGAACAGCAGGCCCTCCGAAGCCCACATCATCAAATAGCAAATACATTTTGGCAACATGAAACCATCTAAGGCAGCGTTTCTCAAGCTCCATCCCACCAAGTTATGGGAAAAATATTCAAGCCTCTCCCGATGTATAATTTTTTAAGGGAGGCGGGGAGGTTCCCCTGAGGAGGCTGGAGAGCTCTGAGAGGATATTGCAGCAGGGTGGTGGAGTCGAAGCCAGCAGAGAGGGGTGGATGCTCATTTCTCCTTGTTTTGGGAGGGGTTTCCTGGGAGTTCAGCGAGGCAGAGCCGCAGACAGAGCAGTCACGCTGCGGGGCAGGATGAAGTGAGGGAGTCTCGTCCCACCAAACTCAATGCAATTGGTTCGCTTGCTAATTTGATGACATTCTGGGCAGCAGACTTAATTAGACATAATTTGAGAAGTCCAGCATGGGAAGCTGCTCAGAAGGATGCTGCTCCCTCCTCCTCCTCCGCTGAACAAGCACATCCCTTCCTAAGCCCAAAGCCCATTCTGAAGTGGGACTTCATGTCACTGTGGCAACTAAACACACAAATTTCCATGCTAGCAGTGTTATTCAGCCCAGTCCAGAAAGCCAGGTTGTGCCTTCCCCTCTTCTTGTCCCAGCCTCCAGCCATTAAAATCTTATTTTCCAATTTCTCTATTGGTACAACCCCCAAATACTAAATCCTACTCAACCTGAGCAGGGACAATCATCTGGGGATATCATCAGAGACATCATCAACCATCTGGGAGAATTCACTCTTCAGTCTGTTTATAGCACCTGTATGCAAGCATGGGAACACTCAAGTCCTTGGGCTTAGCTTTGGCTTTTTAGAGCAATGTGAATTTTTTTAAATCCAGGTCCTGACTCTGATCTCATTTCAGATAAGCAGCGAAGCTCAAAACGAGCTGGCAACGTGCTCTGGCAGCCCAGAAAGCCCCCCACATCGTGGGCTGCATCCCCAGCAGCGTGGCCAGCAGGGCCAGGGGGGGATTCTGCCCCTCTGCTCCGCTCTGGGGAGACCCCCCTGCAGGGCTGCCTCCAGCTCTGGGGCCACCAACAGCAGGAGGACAGGGACCTGTTGGAGCAGGGCCAGAAGAGGCCACCGAGATGATCTGACAGCTGGAGCCCCTCTGCTGTGAGGACAGGCTGAGAGAGTTGGAGGGGTTCAGCCTGGAGAAGAGAAGGCTCCAGGGACACCTTAGAGCCCCTTCCAGTACCAAAAAGGTGCCTACAGGAGAGATGGGGAGGATGCTTGATCAGGGAGGGGAGCCATAAGACGAAGAGTAATGGTTTTAAACTGAAAGAGGGGAGATTGAGATGAGATCTGAGGAAGAACTTCTTTGGTGTGAGGGTGGTGAGAGCCTGGCCCAGGTTGCCCAGAGGAGCTGTGGCTGCCCCATCTCTGGAAGGGTTCAAGGCCAGGTTGGAGGGGGCTTGGAGCAACCTGGTGTGGTGGGAGGTGTCCCTGCCCAGGGAAAGTGGGGGTTGGAACTGGATGGTCCCTTCTAACCCAAACCACTCTATGCTGCTATGTGACTACTGGAGGTTTGGTAACAGGTTGAGGTCTCTGTTCTGTGCCTTGCTCCTAACTTGAGGGAGTGCACCATCACCTAAAAAATAAAATTTTCTCAAGAGCTTCCTGGGGAAACATAACTCCTCTACAGTCATAGCACTTATCACATAATGAAAGTATTGGTGAAGACCCAAGGCAGGAATACCATGCCAAAATGTGGTACTGCAGAGCTGTACTTAGTAAACCTCAAAATAAAAAATGAAACTTTAAAATAAAAGCCCTAATAAAACACTTTTCAGCACTTCAAAAAATAAGAGAAATGATAATATCTGTGCTCTATACCAGGCAACTAGGGGAGAGATTAAAGACAACACATGTATAAATGTCATTAGCATGCTAGCAGTGATATAAAAAAACCTCCAACTTTTAAAATAAATGAGCTGCTACAAAATAAACTACCTTACGACAAAATGTACGTAGGGGATATACAAAGTAAATTAAAAAACAGATTAAAGCAACATCTGTATATTAACATCGTCATAAAATAGCATAGTTGTAATAGCAGTGGCATGCAAAGGTATTATAAAATTATAATCTATCCAAGATGTTATGTCATCTTAATGAAACTGTACAGCCAATACATCTCAAGTATTATTCCTTTATGGTTCAAAAACATCCTTTGCTGGATCTGTGCAGAATCAGGCCAACCTCAGTCCTGATGCAAGGAACATGCCTGTTCGTGGGCCTGCACGAGTGATACCAGAAGGTCAGCACAGCCCAACAGTGCAGTGATTTGCCTTCGACACGCTTTTCTTGCCTTCACAAATCCCATTTTGCCCTTTTCTTTTGCTCCTGGTTTGGGAGATGGAGCATGTAAACATCTAGTTGTCTCTCAGTTTGCATCAGGACTTTCCTGTGGTGCATGTGGGACGGCAACAAAGTCCTACTTGCTGGTGACTTCTGGAGAGGAATTGGGCATGGTTTCTGTCTCCTGGCAGAAAGGCTTTTTTTTTCACCATTTCACCTCCTAAAGACCGGCAGCCGGTTCTGTCCCTTTCCTTGCCTCTCCCTGCTCTCTCTGTGAAGACCTGCTGAGTCACGGATTTTTTGCTTTACAAAATTTTCACCGCTGCGTCTTGGTAAAGTCTGTTTCTCAGCATTTCTGTGACATCCAAATGAATGCTCTGTGATCTTACAAAATTGTTTTTCCTCCCAAAACTGCATAGGTTTTGAAAGAACTGTGCCACTTTCACAGTGAGATATTCTATCCCAAGTTTCCTATCATTTCACTGAAAAACTAAGCAGACCCCTGCAGCACTGAAATGAGGCTTGCCTGGGGCAAGAGGGCTAAAAGTTTTGGCATTCACCTGATTTTCCTCAAATGTTGGTCCTTACGCAGGGTCCAAGTCAGACCAAGGAGGCCTTCACCTTTGCTTGCTTCCCTGCTTAGAGTTTGGCATGCTAAAAATTTTGGATTTCCCATTTTGAGAGGAAGTCCCTATCAGAAGAGGAGGTGGAAAATATACCATGGCATAAGTGGGAATTCCTGACTGCCAAGGAGGAACCATGGGCAGACTGGGCCCACCTGCACATGACTGACTTGTTCCCCATATAGGAAACATCCTTCCCTGGATTCATCCCACCTAAAAGGAGGCACTTAGAGGACACAGCTCACTTTGGAGCATGGCTGCCCCATCTCCATCTTTCCTTGGTAGATAGACACCTGCAGAGAGCAACCCAGTCTCCTCAAGGTTCAGTGCTGCTCTGAAGTCTTCACAGAATCTTCATGGTTGGAAGGGACCTTTGAGACCATCGGGTCCAACCATACACAAAAAACTTCCACCAAGTGCCTTAAGTCTTTCACCAAGTGCCTATTGGCACAGATTTTTGAATACACCTGCAAACCTCACCCTCCTCTTGGTGAACTTGCTTTGGCAGTGGGTTGGCGTAGATGATCTCTGCAGGTCTCTTCCAACTCCTGCCATTCTGTGATTCTGTCAAATGTGGTTTGGTTTCATCTGTTGCCCTGTGGTCCTATGTTGGCTTGGGGAAGCTCCTCATGAGCTGCATTTGGCTCAGCAACCAGCTGAAGCATTTGGGGTGGACACAGGAGAGCTGGGGAGGGACAACAGTCCCATGGGGCTCTCCCAAAAACATGAGTGATGGGACAGGGCTTATGTCCAGCTCACTCATGGGGTTTAGCTGCTAAAGCTGCTTCTGCTAGTGACAGTGTGTTGAACTCATGTGGATGCCATGACTGCAAAGCTTGATGAGGAGTAGAATTGTGGCAATCCATACCAACAACAGGAAGATCCTCACTGCAGCAGGTTGCTCAGGCCTGGGCAGATGTTTGTCTTTGGCAGGCAGCTGAGCAGACAGTCTTGGGCAGGGTGTTCTTTGCATTAGGTATGGGAAGTTGGAAAAACAAAGCACTAGTCACTTACCAAGAGGATTTGGATCCAGGATGTTTCCTATTCACTCTGGTGAACCTTGCAGATGGCTGCAACTTGGCTTACCTCTGTTCTGCCTTTGGTGGCACTTACTAAAAAAGTACATTTCCAAAGCTTTAACAGTGTGACCAGACAAGAGAAACCCAGAGAAACCACCTCTCACAAATGCAAACCCAAGCTCACACCACCAACCTGGTGGTGGGCTCACCCCTCCAATGCCTCCTGCCACCACAAAGACCTGTATGGTCGTGTGGTGTGTCCCACCTCATCCCAGCATTTCCCCCTGCAACCCAGAGCCATGTGGCCACCTCTGTTGTAAGATCTGCTGCACGTGACAGCCACAGATATATTTTTACATAGCTCCCTGCTGATCAAAGGGTATGTTGAGAGCTCACCCAGCCCAGCTCCGGCTTTAACATGCTGAGCCATGTCCTGCTCACACTCCACCCACCATGGGCTTTGTGACAGTCTCTGGAGCAAATCTCTCTGCTGGTCTCCTTGTTTTGTTGGTGTTTTGGTTGTTTGGTTTTATTTTGATGCGGTACCTCAAGCGAGATGCGGAAGTTTTAATAAGAGAGGAACGATCATTCAGTGGATTTCACTGCAGTGGGAAGAAACCAAAAAGGAGGGGTAAAAAATGGGAACATTCGCAGCTTATGGCAAGGGAAATGAAATATTTAATAAGCAAAAGGCTGTATGTGCAAGGAGGGCTCCCCCAGCCCCCCGCTTTCTTCCTTGGCAGAAATTAAACAACTTTTACACACCACGTAGTCTTCAGTACAGTATGCTAATGACGTCCCTGATGCCCTCTTCATCTGATCAAACTTAATTGTCTGTGTCAGGCTGCCAATTAACAAAAGGATCTCCTAGAGTACCAACTTCCAGAGCTACCTTAAAGGTTAATTGAATCATGTAAGCCCAATGCTCTGGCGGACTCAACTTCAGGATCCTATTCTAACCAGGGGTCTGTAGGGGTAACAAATAAAGGAAAAGTTTAATTGCTAAAGCAGCCAAATCTAACAGTCGCATTAGGAAAGAAATGATCTTTCACAGCTCTCCCTCCCTCTTTTTTTTTTTTTTTTTCCAAAGCTTTGAAATAATCTTGAGCTTTTTATATACATGAGTCAGTTTCTGGATTTCACTAGCAGGGGGTAAATAAGAAGAACCAAATTTTGCTCTTCAATGCTTATGCAAACTGGGTCAAAGAAGATACTCAGGTAAATCCAGAAGTGCTATTTATTCCCTTATTCACCCACTATTTTCTGAAATGTTTCCCTACCATGTGCAAAGTGGCAGCGGGTGGAGGGTCACGGCGTGAGAGCTGCGGGGATATGGAAGCAACGAGCACCGATGCCACTCAAGGCATTGAAAGCCAACTAAATGGTATCCCTGACTCCATCTGCCTCATTTTCCAAGATATACGTTGTTACTAATTTCTGATGGTTTCCCATTCCATTTATAAACACGTTTTTAAGTGCCTGTTCTACCACAAAAGACTGTTACTGCTGTTTCAAAGAGAGTGAACTGGAAAACAGTGCTCTTAGGAAATATTCAATAAAAATACAAATACTATGACTAGGACCCTGGGTTAAGAGCAGGGACCTTGAAGTCACAGGCTAGAGCTGGGGGTTCCCCATACTTTGGGGAACATTTACTTTTGGGAGAAATCCTTCCATGCTTGTACCACGTGTGGCATCACCCCTCTTTGCCTTGGTAACCCCAGAGTTGGTGTTTGAGCTGGGCACCATGTCTTATTTGCCTAGTCCCAAAAGCAATATGGAACCCTTTTGGGCTTAAAAGTGTACAAAATAATGAAGGAAGTTGTGAGAAATAAAGTAAATCCTCATATTTTGAAGGGTCTGAAGGGAGTCCATTACAAGGAAATACAAAAAAATTAACACAGGGTGGTGAAGCAGTGGTCAAACTGCAGTATCACAGACGAGATGACCAAGATGTTGGCCAAGGGGATACCTGGGCTGAATATAATTTCAAATTAATTCCATAAGTATGTGAACAGTCTGGAGGCCAAGCAGAAAAAGGCATTGCTAAAGCGGTAGAGAAATAATTTGATAAAAAATGTCTAATAACAAACAAAAATACCTTCCAGCAGGATTTTATGAAGGCAAGCCCAGAAGGCTTGGCAGAGCTGGCTTTCCTGGCAGCCTGCTAAACCACTGGGTTTCCGAATGCTTCTCCCATCTTCACCCCAAAAATGCAGGAAAGTGTCTTGTACCCTTTTCCCATGGTGGAAAAACCAAAGTGAAGAAGACAGCAATGCCAGGGTCAGGAGAGGTGTGATGGGGAGCCATGCCCTTGCCCACCATCACTTCAGTCATCTCACACAAGGGCCTGGATTTACTACCCCCCACATTAAAGGGGTGACCTGGGAAGGGATGCAAAGATGCTCAAGGACCACGCTGCCCAACAGCTCAGCGAGGAGGGGTTTCCTACAGATGTTCTGGGGCAATTCTCCCATTTCCCTCAAAAGAAGCTCAGCAGGTAGACATGTTTTGGCCATCCCCCAGAATTGCCAAGTGTCTCTTCACGTCCTGTACCACGGGTGAGTTCAGCCAAGTAAAACCCGCTGCATCCACCAGCAAAAAAAAATCAGCTGCTCAGGAGGAACCAACAAAATGCAACAGCCAAGTGCTCGGGAACGCATTTTAAAGTGCAAAGTCTAGGAAAAGACAGGGCTGTAAAGCTAAGAGGGCTAAGCCGTGTTATACCCATGGACAATACGATCCCGGAGGTATTTATCTAGAATTTATGCCTAAACTTCTTTGATTCGCAATTTGACCTCTCCGTCCATTTTTTTTATTTAAATGCGTATCACTTTAATAGCCTGGGCTTGGCAAAAGTTCCCCTTGCTTAAATATTTTGCTCTTCTGGGGGTGACACTGCCTTTCCTCTCTCCAAAAAAACCAAAAAACCCACAAAAAAAATAATAATAAAAAATAAAATTAAAAATCCCCGCGTTATATTTGTGTTTTGCCTTTTCCAAGGGTACTCCAGCAGGTCTAGCACTCTCTTGCAGGAGCCCTCTCCCCTCCCGCGGATGGCGATGATGTTGGTGGTTTGCACTTAACTGACATTGTCTGCGTGTGAGCAAACAGCAGCAGACACGGCCGCCCCTCTAACAAACTCCCACAAACTGATCTATTATCAACGGCAGGGGCCTGCTGTATCGCTGGCGGGCACAGTAATTAATTTCCATGCATATCATTGCCAGGATCGCTTACTGATCCGGGGAGCAAGATCAGAGATGTCACACCATAAATTGAGTCAGAGCCTTCACCTCTGTGTTCAGCGTGCAATTTTACACGCGCTTGACAAAGTAACAAACAGGGGGTAAAAAAGGCAGCAGTTCCCCAGGGTGATGGACGGGGGGAATTGGCCCAATAAATTGTTCCCTGTAAAAAGCAATGTTTTCCTCATTAAAAGGCAGTGAATTCTCTATTGCTTTTCATTAGTTGTGGCCTTGCTAGACGTGAGGTTTAATTGGCAGTGTGTTTACAGGACGCCGGCCCCAGAGGTGAAGGAGACAAAGAGGCTGAAAAGAGATTCTTATTTATTAAGGAGAGGTGACAGGCAGCCGCTTAATAAGTTTTTGTGTGGGTCCTGGAAGAAGTTGCACCGTGAAGAATGGCTGTGCAGGTGTAACCCCTTCTGTGCCGCTGCTTCATCTGTTTTTACCACCAGAATTTAAAGCTTCCATCCTTCCCCTCCTTGCATGGTTATAAAGTAGATAAAAAAATTTAAATAACAATTATAATAAAAATAATAACAAAAATAAAATTTATTTCCAAGGCCCTGGCTGCCTGCTCTGCTCTCAGATTCATTTAAAATATTGAAGCTCCCTCCCTCCTGCTCGGTATTTGTATTGGGATTACCCCACTGCTTCTTATTCACAAACAGGTACAGGTACAGGGTCAGTCCCTCTGTATGACAGTAAAGCCAGAAAAGCCCAGGGAGGCTGAAAAATATTTATGTGTAGAAGGAAAGTCCTTTTGTTGCTGTCCTCTCCAGGCAGGAGACCCTCAGGACTCAGCACTAGCACAAAACCAGCAATATTTAAAAAAAAAATAATAAAATTCATTTATAAGAGTGCAAGGATTAAATAATCTCAAATCAAAAATGGAAAAAGTGAGGTGCTCTCTAAGAGGAAAAGAGAGGTGCGAAGAGGAGAGAAGAGGTTCTCCACATTGATGTCTGGCAGAACTGGTTTTAGCTACAGATCCGAGCTGGATGGAACTAAAAAGGCTATAACTTGGCAAACAGTGTTATCTGTGAGACTTTTCCCATCAAAAAGATACACTCATCCTTGAAAATTATACATAAAGCAAAATTTAGATGTGGTATTGGGGGATATGGTGTAGGGGAGAACTTTAGAGTAGGGTAGATGGTTGGACTCGATGATCCCAAGGGTCTCTTCCAGCCTAGATGATTCTGTGATTCTGTGATAATACCACCTTTTCGGCAAATTCTGCCTGCCTGCCTACCTATAAAAATACAGTACTGGAATGTTGTAGTGATTAAACACAAGACAAATAAAAAAAATAAATTAACTGCCACAAGTTATTGGAAAAAAACAGAAGATCAGAGAATCTTTCTGTCTAAAGGAGCTTGAACATTACAGTTCATCCCAATTTAGCAGAGAAGCCCCTAAGTTTAACATAAAATGTGTTTTGGATACCATCACCTGTCACCCAAGATGTTTTTTTCTTGCCTCCTAGCAAGTGTATGTAGAAGTGCATCTCTGCAGCACGTCTTCTTTCATGCTTTGAACTATCCAGGGTCTGCCTGAAAGCTCATAGATGAAGAGCATCACATAAATCATTTCACCCTTTTAACAAGGGTCTTTCCTTCTGATCATTGAGTGGGATGAGGAAGAAGGTGGATGGGTTGGAGCAGCGGTGCTGTGCTGCCAAATCCAGCTTGTAGAGCAATTTGGGGTCCCCTTCCTGGGGTAACAAATGAAGGCGCTCCATTTCTGGGTGCTATCTACAGGTTGCAGATCTTTATATAACTTAGGGAAGGAAACTGCAAATAACTGCTCCAAACAATATTGCAAATCAATGCTCTAACACTTACTCCCATTTTATATTGGTCTCTAATCAACATATTTAAGAGTAATACGGCATGGCACTTTGCAGCTTGTTGTGCTTACAAGAAATACTGGTGGAATGGGAGCCTTAAAATTAAGTAGCATGCAGTGTCCAGTAATTAATTTGATTTTTACATCCATTCTTTATTTAATGCAACTTTAAGACTACGTTAGAAGCTGGAAATGAGCAGCATAGCATGAAAATGAACTGGCCAGGTTCCAAGAGAGGCAGGGATTAGCATAACATTAAACGTTGAGGCTTGTCCTCATCACCGAGCTTGGGAGGGGGATCCAATGGATGAAGAGAACATCCATGTGCCTATCGCTGTAGACCGAGCCCAAAGCATAGGGCTGTGTCGTGCAAAAAAGACCACCTCTGCTCTAATCCCACCAGAAGAGAGGGGAGAGGAGGAAGCAAACACCAGGGCTTTGACCAGAGCTTGGGAGGAGACTGGTGTCTGGATGCTCTGGGGACCATCACACCTGCACTTTGCTCTGCATGGTTCACATTGCATTTGTGTCTCCATGAGCTGCTTCAATGGTCCCATTCCCCAGGATTAAATTGTTTAAACTATATTTGAGGGGGATTCCTATAGGACCTGCAATGAATCATTTCCTCCTCTAATCCCTGTATTCACAGTCTTTCCCATCTCTCTGTCTGCTGCATTCAGGCAAGCTGACCAGACACCAGCATAGCTCCTGTGATTCCCACCATCTTGCAGCTGTTTTGGCAGTACAACCTCTTCATGCTGAAGTTTGGGTTTTCTGTGGAGCAATGTCAAAAATTCCTGAAAATCTGGACTTTCAGAATAATTTTAAATCCACAGAAATTCAGGCTAAATAGCATACAAATATTTCCTGCCCTTCATGCTTTTCTCTATCAGCCTACCTACCAGTTCCTTAGAGTCTGAGGAACTTCACCACCGCCTAAGACTATCTGGATGACGTTCTGCAATAGTCAAGAAAATGTATTCTTTCCACTCAGTTCACTGGGGTGGCTGCCATCTTCCCAAGCTCAAACGATGTGTGGCACAACCTCCAGTCTTCTCCATTTCTCTTTCAAGGAAGTGCAGTAGGAGGAGACTAAGTGATGGGAGAATTCAGGCTGAGTCTCCGCAGAAAACATAAAAATTGGAACTTTTATACCTGAGTAAAGGAGGCTAAGGAAAGCTCACAAAATCATATATCTTCAATAGTGATTGGAAGATTAGACAAAGTAAACCCAAGCACCTTTTGAGGAATACGTTTCTGCTGTCTCTAGGGAAAAAAAAAAATCAGGGTGCACTTCAGTCCCTCAACCAAGCTTCTGGTCTTGAAGGAAATAAAAAAACCACCCTACACCCAAGGCTCAAGTGGAGCTCAGCTTGGCCACCAATATTAACAATAACAAAAAGGGGTTTTTTCAGTATGTTAACAGCAAGAGAAAGGTTAGGGATAATGTGGGCCCACTGATGGATGAGGTGGGCACCCTAGTAGTGGAAGACACGGAGAAAGCAGAGTTGCTGAATGCCTTCTTTTCTTCAGTCTTCACTGTTAGGACTGCCCCTCATGAATCTGTGGCCTTAGAGGCAAGGGGGATGGTATGGAGAGAGGAAATTTTTCCTCTAGTAGAGGAGGGCCAGGTTCGGGACCACTTGGCCAAACTGGACATTCATAAGTCCATGGGGCCTGATGGGTTGCACCCACGAGTGCTGAGGGAGCTGGCAGACGTTATCGCTGGACCACTCTCGATCATCTTTGAGAAGTCGTGGAGAACAGGAGAGGTGCCTGAGGACTGGAGGAAGGCCAACATCACTCCAGTCTTCAAAAAGGGCAAGAAGGAGGACCCTGGGAACTACAGACCAGTTAGTCTCACCTCTGTCCCTGGGAAGGTGATGGAGAGACTCATACTAGATGTCATCTCCAAACAAGTTGAAGAGTGGGGGGTTATTGGAAGTGGGCAACACGGGTTTACCAAGGGTAAATCATGTATGACCAATCTGATAGCCTTCTATGATGCCATAACCGGTTGGTTGGATGAGGGGAGGGCAGCAGATGTCATCTACCTTGACTTCAGCAAGGCTTTTGACACTGTCTCCCATAACATCCTCATTGGGAAACTGAGGCAGTATGGGCTGGATGAGGGGACAGTGAGGTGGATTGAGAACTGGCTGTGTGACAGGACCCAAAGGGTAATTATTAATGGAGCAGGTTCAAGTTGGAAGCCTGTAACCAGT
Organism: Calidris pugnax; assembly: GCF_001431845.1. Taxonomy (NCBI): domain Eukaryota; kingdom Metazoa; phylum Chordata; class Aves; order Charadriiformes; family Scolopacidae; genus Calidris; species Calidris pugnax. The sequence goes on along the minus strand of NW_015091300.1, from coordinate 2,393,567 downwards.
GGAGTCCCCCAGGGGTCAATACTTGGACCCGTGCTGTTTAATATATTCATCAGTGACCTGGACGAGGGGACAGAGTGTATCCTCAGCAAGTTTGCTGATGATACCAAACTGGGAGGAGTGGCTGACACCCCGGAGGGCTGTGCTGCCATCCAGCGAGACTTGGACAGGCTGGAGGGCTGGGCAAAGAAGAACCTCATGAGGTTCAACAGGGAAAAGTGTAGGGTCCTGCACCTGGGGAAGAAGAATGTCAGGCACCAATACAGGTTAGGGGTGGACCCGCTAGAGGCAACTACTGAAGAGAAAGATCTAGGGGTCCTGGTGGACAGTAAAATGGCAATGAGTAAACAGTGTGCTCTTGCGGCCAGGAAGGCCAATGGTATCTTGGGTTGTATAGGGAAGAGTGTAGCCAGCAGGTCAAGGGAAGTCATTCTCCCCCTCTACTCTGCACTGGTGAGGCCACAACTGGAGTACTGTGTCCAGTTCTGGGCTCCCCAGTTCAAGAGGGACAGGGAACTACTAGAAAGAGTCCAGCGTAGGGCTACAAAGATGATTCAAGGATTGGAGCATCTCCCTTATGAGGAGAGACTGAGAGAGCTGGGACTCTTTAGTCTGGAGAAGAGAAGGCTGAGGGGAGACCTTATCAACGCCTACAAGTATCTCAAGGGAGGGTTGAAGGAGGAGGGAGCCAGACTCTTTTCAGTGGTTCCCACCGAGAGGACGAGGGGCAACGGGCACAAGTTGGAACATAAGAGGTTCCACTCAAATATGAGGAGAAACTTCTTCACGGTGAGGGTGACGGAACCCTGGAACAGGCTGCCCAGGGAGGTTGTGGAGTCCCCTTCTTTGGAGATTTTCAAAACCCGCCTGGATGCAGTCCTGAGTAACATGCTCTAGCTCTAGGCAATCCTGCTTCAGCAGGGGAGTTGGACTAGATGATCTCTATGGTCCCTTCCAACTCTAGAAATTCAGTGAAATTCAGTGAAATACACTACAGTAACTGAGCAAGGAATCACCCAAATTCACCAAGGGAGTTTTGCCAAATGATGCCATCAGATTACCCTGATTTTGTGGCAATGAAAGGACCAGCTGAGAACCTGGGCTGGATCTGTGCAAACTATCCTTGGTCATTATCACCCACAGCCTTTCAAACCACTGGTCCCAGACTTGGTTCAATGACTGGCAAGGGATGCAGCTCCCCAGCTCCAGGAGCAAAAGTGTTTATCAGTCACAGGTGTCATCCAAGAAGGACATGATGGCTCATACTCACATGCAGGGTCGGGAGCTGGAAGGTTGTGGATGCCTGTGCTCAAGCCTCCACCCCAACAGTGTAGAAGACTAATGTTTCTGCAAAAAAACCAGGAATTACAGCAATAAGATAGTGTTTTAGTGATTTCCATCACTAGAGTTTGTGTTGGTTCTTTAAGGTAATTGTATGTGATTAGTCCCAGCTCTCTGTTACCACACGTCCCTGCTCTGCATCTTCTTGGGGTGTCATCTTCTCAGGGTATCAACTTCTTCATTTCTTACCAGATGTGAATGTTTTTTGGGCAGGATTTGGTCTGGACATTGCTGCTGCTGTTTGCTGATAAAGCCCCTGGTCCTGAGAAGGTGGGTGCTGTCAGGTTTGGAGCCAAGAAGGCACTGGTGCCCACATGCCACTCCTGGATACTCTCTGATGTGTTGGCTCATGGACAACCCAGGGTTCAGGCTATGGTCCCTCTGCCTTGGGGCTACCCATGCACAGCAGACAGTCACCAACACATCGATGGGCTATACCTGGCCTGCCCAAGCTAGCTGGCACTTGGGTCTGTCCAGGACTGATGTCTCTGCCATAGCCAAACTCAAGACTCAAGGATGAAGGAACATCATTTAAAAAGTGTTGTCCCCAAAGAGCAAGGCAGTGGCACTTGGGGTGGGGTTGTCTTGGCTGGCTTATTTGCCCCATGTCTCGTGGATGGCCTGGCAGGTCTGAGGGTCACGTTTCCCTCTCCTTCTGCTGAACGTGACTTCCGGAGCCACCCCAGGCTGCTCCCCAGCACAGGTATCCTGCCTGACTTGCTTGTCCCTGAGGAAACCTTGCTTCTGTGCTTCTTGTGATCAGTCACAGGTACTACACAGCCCTGTAGTAACATCCTCCTCCTCTTGTCCCACCTTCCTTCGCTAACAATGCTTCTTCACTCCTTGGTTACATTAAATTCCTAGCCTTAAATTTCAGACTGTCAGGGTTTTTTTGTCCCTTTAAGGCAGAGCAGCATAACATGAACTGATTTAATGGCACAAACTCTTGTGAACACGTTCCTACATATGGCTTTGCAAAAAGACCATGCATTGAGGCCCAGCTCTTCAAGGAGTTAGTAAATAGGACCCCGTGGGAAACGGCGCTCAGGGACAAGGGAGTGGAACAAAGTTGGCAGATCTTTAAGGATGCTCTCTATAGAGGGCAAAAGATCTCAATCCCCACATGTAGGAAAATGGGCAAGGAGGGCAAGAGACCGCCATGGTTGAGCCATGACCTGCTGGTCAATCTAAGGGCCAAGATGGGGCTACACAGGAAATAGAAGAAGGGACAGGCATCCTGGGAAGAGTACAGGGACGCTGCCAGGATGTGTAGGGATGGAGACAGGAAGGCCAAGGCACAGCTAGAACTGAACTTGGCAAGAGATGTAAAGAAAAACAAGAAAGGTTTCTACAGGTACATTAACCAGAGAAGGAAGGTTAAAGAAAACGTACCCTCCCTGATGAGCAACAGTGAGGAACTTGCATCAACAGATGAGGAGAAGGTGGAAGTTCTCAACAACTTGTTTGCCTCAGTCTTCACTGGCAACACCTTTTCTCCTAGCTCTCATGTTGATGGCACACAAGTTGGAGACCAAGGTGACAAAGTCCCTCCCACTGTAAGTGAAGACAAGGTACGTGATCAACTCAGGAGCCTGAAGATGTACAAGTCCATGGGACCTGATGAGATACATCCCAGAGTCCTGAAGGAACTGGCTGACATAGTTGCCAAACCACGGTCCATGATATTTGAAAAATCATGGCAGTCAGGTGAAGTTTCTGAGAACTGGAAGAAGGGGAACATCACACCTGTCAGCCTCACCTCTGTGCCTGGGAAGATCATGGAACAGATCCTTCCAGATGCCATGCTTGGGCACATGGAGGACAGGGAGATGATTCAAGATAGCCAGCATGGCTTTACTAGGGGCAGGTCCTGCCTGACTAACCTAGTGGCCTTCTATGATAAAGTGACTAGGTCAGTAGATAAGGGACGACCTATGGATGTGATCTATCTGGACTTCTGTAAGGCCTTTGACATGGTCCCCCACAACATCCTGCTCGCCAAATTGGAGGGGTACAGATTTGATGGGTGGACTGTTCAGTGGATAAGGAACTGGATGGATGGTTGCATCCAGAGGATGGTCCTCAATGGGTCGAAGTCCAGATGGAGAGCAGTGACAAGTGGTGTCCCTCAAGGGTCCGTGCTGTGACCGATACTGTTTAACATTTTTATCAACAACATAGACAGAGGGATTGAGAGCATCATCAGCAGACGACATCAAGCTGTTTGGTGTTGTCGATACACCAGAGGGATGGGATGTCATCCAGAAGGACCTGGACAGGCTGGAGAGGTGGGCCCAGGTGAACCTCATGAGGTTCAACAAGAACAAGTGCAAGGTTCTGCACCTGGGCCAGAACAATCCTCACCATCAGTACAGACTAGGGGATGAGGTATTAGAAAGCAGCCCTGAGGAAAGGGACTTGGGGGTGCTGATGAATGAGAAGCTGGACACGAGCAGGCAGTGGGCACTTGCAGCCCAGAAGGCCAATTGTATCCTGGGCTCCATCGAAAGATGCGTTGCCAGCAGGTCCAGAGAGGGGATTCTGCCACTTTGCTCTGGTGAGACCTCACCTGGAGTATTGTGTGCAGGTCTGGAGCCCTCAATAGAAGAAGGACATGGACCTGGTGGAGCAGGTCCAGAGGAGGGCCATGAGGATGATCAGGGGGTTGGAGCCCCTCTGCTATGAGGACAGGCTGAGGGAGCTGGGGTTGTTCAGCCTGGAGAAGAGGAGGCTCCAGGGACACTTAATAGCAGCCTTCCAGTACCTGAAGGGGGCTTACAGGAAGGCTGGGGAGAACCTGTTTACAAAGGCCTGTAGTGACAGGACGAGGGGCAATGGCTTCAAGCTGGAGGGGAACAGATTTAGACTGGAGATGAGGAGAGGGTTCTTCACTGTGAGGGTGGTGGAGCACTGGAACGAGTTGCCCAGGGAGGTAGTTGAAGCCCCATCCCTGGAGATATTCAAGGTGAGGCTCGATGAGGCCCTGGGCAACCTGGTCTGGTTGGGGGTGTCCCTGCTGACTGTGGGGAGGTCGGACTAGATGACCTTTGGAGGTCCCTTCTGGCCCAGACAATTCTATGATTCTATGAAGAGATGACCTGTGGACGAGAAAGCCGTGAGTAGGACCTAACTCTGTGCAGTCTGGCTGTGTGCCAGCAAGCCCTAGCACAAGTATGCACATACTAGCCACATGTTTGTGATGGTCCACCACAAGCCCAGCCTGACCCCCATGATTACAGTCCTGTTGCCAACCCTGCTCACTCTGAAGCCAGCAGCAGCTCATCTCTCCTCTTTGGTTCCAGCCAAAGAGGTTGAGTTTCCTACTCCCATTTGTGAGAATAAAACCATAAAGTATTGAGTACATAAAAACAGGCCTCACAACCCATTACTGCCACAGGCCCAACTTTATGCAAGCTTTTTCTGTAGCTCGTATGTGTAATGAAGGGCCATTAATGTTAATGGGTGTTAGACTCCAAGAGCAAAGGCCCTGAGGAACAGCAACCTTTATAGCCCTGCTGCTTTCTTTACAGAGCATGTCCTGGCATAAGGTTATCAGAAACTCCTCAGGACTTCCTAATTGCAGTGAGTGGGTTTCAAAGCCAACAGGAAAAACATCCCTTGTCAGATGGGCAACATTTATATTATTGCACTGCCTCAAAGTCTGATGCACTTTGCAGTATGTAACAGGTAGTGAAGTGGAAACCTGGCAGGCGAAAATCCATCAGTCATTGAGCAGATAGTTTCCTGTGAACACCTGGATGGAACCCTTGATGGACATCTTGTGGACGTTTCTTCTGTACACCTGGATGGATATCTTGTGGACCTTCCTTCTGGACACCTGGATAGACCCCTGATGGACATATTGTGGACGTTTCTTCAAGGCACCTTGATGCCTGCTTAAAAAGAGACTTTCATGAGCTTCTTGAATAGCTAGAGGGTTTTCTCCCAGCAGCACAGTTGCTTATAGTTGGCCGATGAATGGGAGCCAAATTAAATACATGACAGCCCCAGTGCTGGATGTATGGGGCAGAGGTGACAGCACATAAAATGCTTTTCCAAGTTATTTTTCCCAACACAAGGGTCTGGTTATTTTCACTCCATTCTTGCCCACTGCCCAGTGCTTGTTGCTCCACTTGGGCAATCTGTTCTCCGGATCTTCACACCAATTTACATATGACTTACAGGAGTGATAGAGGAGAGTGGGACTGCTTCTGGACCTGGAACTGAGACCCTTTACCGGTGCCTTTGCAAAACATCTTAAGCTTTTCCCTTGATCTTTGGGTATCCTTTGGCTCCTTCCCTCATCTCAGTCCTGTCCCACTGCCCCTTTTATTCCCATTTATTTGTGGGATGCTCATTAATTGAATTAGGAGCAAACGCAAATGCTGCCTGTGCATGGCCCTACCTGCCCAGCAGGGTACAATGGTGTTTTCCCTGGGAGAGCTTAACAATCCAAAGGGAAATCTGTATTTCCCAGCTGGATCAGAAGGGATCACTATCATCCCCCATGACCATGCAGGACAGCCAGGACCCATCTGATGAGAAATTGCCGCTGCCTCCAAGCTCAGCTGTGCCTGTGGGTTCCAGAAGAGCACAGCAAGTCTCACCAGAGGACCGAGAAGGAAACAAACAGGTCCTTTTTATAGCATTTACCATAATACCCCAAGTGCCAGCCAAAGGGGTTCCAGCAAGGATGGCCTGGATCTGGTGCAGTGGGATGGGATGAGGGAGGTTGGGGCTCGGCCACAGGCTCCATCCCGGGGCTTCATCGTGGACATCTCCTTTGTGGCTAATCCTGGGTGAATGGAGTTAAAATTTATCCATGTCAAAAGGAGAATATCCCATGCCTAATACTAAGATGCCGAAGGATCCCTTGGCATCCAGGAAAAAGCCATTTTAAAAATTTATTTTATTTTTAAACCTAGAGAGAAACTCTGTTCTCTCTTTTTTTTTTTCTCTTTTGGTTTTTTTTTCTGATTTTGCTTTTCTTTTCTTTTCTTTTTTTTCCCTCTCCATACACCCATTAAAATTTAAGGAGATTTTTTATATATATGTGTTGTTTTTTTTTTACAAAAAACCAAAAGTTTTAACAGGAGAAGCAGTAGGATGGCTCTACACTGCCACCAGTAATGAAAGTCAGGCTTGCCAGCCACGAAGGCAGTTTAACCCCTTGGTCACACCTTGCCTTTTAATTCCCTTTGAATAGGCCTGATACAGTTTTGATGGAAAACGCACCTGGTGCATGGTTCAGAAGGCTACAGAATTGAGAGCTATTAAATACTAAAAAGACAAGGTGAGAAACAATTTGCAAAATCTCCTCTTTTTATAGACTGCAGCTATTGAGAAAAATTGAGTAAATTCCCCAGCTACCAAGACTGCAGTCTGTTTCAAGATTCCATCAATTTTTTACGGTACAATCAATATTTATGAATCCCCAAAGAAATGTTGCAAAGAGAAACATGGTGAAACATTTTCCATGCAGTTGCAAAGATGTAACACGGGGACCTAAATAACTTTTAAAATAATCTCAATGACAATCAAAGTGCCTTACATAGCCAATATGGTTTAATGTCAGTGTTTATATTAGCTTGGTTCCAAAGAATAGATGGAAAAGGGGAAAAAAAAAAAAGTAAGAAAAATGTTTGCAGTTTAATCTCTCCTAAAGAAGACATTTTGCTATAATAAGTATTCTGTAATTTGGTGCTTAAAAATTCAAAGGAAGTATTATATTGAAAGTTCTTTGATTTTTTTTATGCATTAAAAATATTCACCATCATGCAAGCAATGGATTTTTCAGTCAGCTGAAAAAAAAGATATTTCTATAAAAACTAGGCAAACAAATCCGCATCCCTTTAATGGCTACTTTAGGTTTAATATCTAAACTTATTTAAATAACTCTGAACCCTCCTGCTGAGAAATATTGAAAGTAATGGATTCCTTTGTGTGTAATCTCCATTTACATGTAGAGTTTAATTTCCCTCTGGGCTGAACCTGTGTAAAACTTGCCTTGAAATGTCCCTCTGTAAAAACACAATGTTTAGGGGGATGCCTTTTATTTTATTTAAAATTTATTTTACACATTAAAAAGCAAACAGCCAACTCACCTATGAGCTGCCAAAAAATACGGTGATTGTTATATGAAGTTGAAAATCAGCCATCACAGGAAAGGTCACTCTCTGCCCCAGATGGCCCACAATCCACCCCAAAAAAAGCTGAGCCCTGCCCTGCCCAGTGTTGCTGGTACCCCCAAGCCCCTGTGTAGTGGAAGCAGGAGGGGTAGTTTTTGCTATGACTTCTCTCCGAGGAAGTCAGACGGAGTTTGCTTTTTTGGGTGGAGCTATGATAAATTTTAAGCTTTTCCCTTGATATTTAGATATCCTTTGGCTACTTCCCTAATCTCAGTCCTGTCCCACCTTGCGCCAAGCAAATTTTAGCTGCAAATAGTTTATCTTGCACATTTTTATTTGGTCGCCATCATTGCTTTTTTCTTTTTCTACTTTTTTTTTTTTTTAACTCAGAGGAGTCAATTATAGGAGACATCCCTGTTAATGAACCAGTAACTCAAAGCATTTAATTACCTAAAACAAAGTCTCAGCTTTGATGCTAATATTTTATTTTTAAACATTAGTGAGGGCTACAGAAGTAAGGGAATCTGATGAATTTGCAAAACATTTTCAGTGAGCCTTATTTCCCCAAATTAATCAGGCAAGTTGCAGTCCTAGCTATTTTTAAGTCTAGTTAAGGGTTACTCCCTTGCGAGGTGCCTTTTTTTTCCCCCTCCCCTCCCATACTTACTGCGATATCTCAGTAATTCAGACTCTTACCTAGATATCTCATCCAGGGGAATCTTGGTGGGAAGATCTGATATCTGAGCTGTTTCTATATTTAATGGCAAATTTCATCAGGGGGGAATGTTTTATTGAACCATCTCCCCTGAAATTGTTTTGTTTTTTTTTTCTTCTTTTTTTACAGTGAGCTACATTCAAAATAGCAATACTTTAAAACATGTTTTTTGCTGAAAAGCAAGAAAAAAAAAGATTCTCCTCTTCTCCCAGGAGGATTAAGTGGGCTCTGCCATCAGGAGAGGGTGGGGCAGCAGAAAAAGGGCTTGTCCTCGGAAAACTTTGCAATGTTATTAATTTAAAAAAAAAACAAAACAAAACATCTAAACGTCTGAAATTAAGGTATCTGAGGATGGGGATAAGGATGGGAAACATCCACAGCAGGGTCACTGGTAGGAGCTGCACCATGATGGAGATGGGGACACCCCAGCATCCCCACTATCTTCTGATAAACCCCAGAAAGAGTTAAAAGATCAAACACTCTTCAACCCGGAACAGCTCTCCACTTTATAAAACATATATTTTTTGAAACTCCGCCCCTGCTGGGACAAAAAATAATAATAACAAGGCTGCAGAATGGTTTTGTGACAGAACCCCCCTCTCCACCCAGTCAGCCAGGGATGACTTGGCCAATGTTTAATGAGTTTACAATGTTACGTATCTCTTTATCTTTTAATCCATTTAATCAACAAAATTTAAAAAAAAAAAAAGATGAAACAACAACAAAAAAACCCCAACAATGCCCCCAATTTGTGTTTTGTTTGACTGCGAGTAATATTCATGTCTGCATGAGGATGGCATGTAATTAACATGTCATAATCAAAATGACTAAGTTTGACACATTATAATCACTGCATGGAGATTATAGCATAGCCACAGGCGATCTGCACAGCCTATCTTAATATCATTTGCATAATGAAAGCATGGTGGCAGTAATAGCTTTTTTCTCTTGTTATCATAATTTCACCCAGGGCTGCAAAGGGCTTTGGTACTGTCAGATGTTGCCTGTTAAAAGTCATTGCGAGTTGAAGACTCCGGTCCAAGTGACCTAAGTATTTCGATGTGAGCAATTGCTGTGTGGCTGCATGAAAATACAATGAGATGGGGGTTTTTTGCCCTGTGTTTTCCCAGAAAAATATGTGTACGTCTTCATTTTGGGTTCCCAATGAAGGACCTCTTTCTTACCTGGGGGGTTCCTGCACAACTGGACCGCATTCTCTGAGCCACCCCCAAATGTCACGTGCATTGGGAGTAACAGGGCGTGTTGGCACACCACCTTCCTCAAAACATCTATTGAGGGTACCCTCTTGGTGATGGTCCACCAGCGTGGCCCCAGAAACCCTGTGGAGGGTGCTGGTGATGATGCTCTGCTCTTACCCACCTGCCTGGAGTAGAAGGACCACATGTGAGCAGTTCATCTGGTTCAGATCACTGACCATGGTTCTCCAAAGTGATCCCAGACTGGAAGGGGATTGATCACCTTGAATGGAGAATGGCACATGCTCTGGTCACCTGTACGGTGAGCTGGTGGTCAGGAGCTGCAGCCTCCTTAGCTGGTTTCTATCTGGTTAATAAGAGATGGGCACTGCTTGTTAAATCAAAGAAATGTCTGCAAACCCTGGGTGAAAAGATAAGAAGAAACAGAGGGAGGCTGAGAACTGACACCAGGTCTTGCAGAGCAGCTCAGGTTGATGCCCCATGTGCCCTGTGGTGAAAGCAGAGCCATGTGAAGGGCTGGCAAGGAGCAACCTATTTCCCTTTGCACACAAAATGGGTGGCACAGTGCAGAGGGCTGTTCTATAAAGTCTAGCCCCACTTTTGGTTCAAAAAGGCTGGAGACCACATCCTGGCTCCTCAAAGGGTCCCATCATGGGAAGGGTCCCAGCAGCTCCCATACTTTGCTCATCCCTCAGAATCATAGAAGGGTTTGGGCTGGAAAGGGCCTTCAAAGGCCATCTAGCCCAACCCCCTGCCATGGGGAGGGACATCTTCCACTAGACCACGTTGCTCAGAGCCCTGTCCAACCTGACCTTGAATTTTTCCAAGGATGGGGCATCTACCACCTCTCTGGGTAACTGACCCCCATGGTGGCCACAATGCCTCTTCTGCCCAGCCAAGCCAAACTCCTGAGGACAAATACCAAACACAGGGAAGCATTTGAGCTGGACTTTGATCTAGATACAAACTTTGTGCTTCCAGTCTTACCTTCGCTCTAAGTAACACTTGTAGAGTTTGGCATTTTCCCCAGGAGTTCACTTGTACCAATAATTCCATATTTCGTAACTCACAGTATCAGGCTTTTCTGTCATTGGTATATTTTCACAGCCAGTATACAGTCCAATCACATTAACACACAATAATCCTCCTGCAGACGTTACAGCATTAGGAATTACAAATTTATCTTATAGTACAGAGCGTGGCAGTAGCTTGCGTAACGTAAACCTATATAATCCTCCCAGATACACTCGGGAAAGTTCCTGCAGAATTTGGAAAAGACCAGGGCTGATGAACTAAGGTATTTGCACAGTGTCCTAGCAGCTGGGTAAACTAGTGTCATATATACAGAATTATCTAAAATTATTTTAGCATGGTGTGCTAAAATGCTTATGTTAAATTAGGTTTTGGTAATAGACTCAAGTTGTTTCCTGGGATCCTAGCAGATATATTTTGTTGGCTCTTTTTATTTAAGTAGATTTTTTTTATCATATCTGCGTACAAAAAAACAAATGTGCTTTGTGAGGTAATTTTTAAATTGGAATAGTATCAGTTAAAAGATCAGCAGTTTTCCCTAATCTGAAATTACCCAACCAGATGTACAGGTCTGTACGTACTAAACCCATTTGTCCTTTAAAATACCAGCCTTGAGTATTCACCCAGCTATAAAGATAGGACATGCAGCATTTCCTAAATACTGAGAGGAATGACGTCATTTCAGAGCCAAAGCGAATTACAAAATAAAATATCCTTCATGGGAAAATCTGCCAATGGCTCCTTTTCCAGTATCTGCCCTGTGTGGTCTGTTCAGGCTGGTTACCACCTTCCCCATATCAGAGGTTGCAACGTTGCCCCATGCTTTCTGATGCCCATTGAGGTGTCTGAGGTCTCTGTAGGTTGATGTCAAAGCAGTAGGATGCAGGAGGAAGACCCATTTTTCAGTGCAAGTCGTAGAGTTGCCTGCAGTGGCTGCCATGGGACAACAGTGGAAGCACTGAGGGATGCAAGCACAGTAACTGCTACCTGTCCCCAAACATGCAGCCTGCAAGGAATAAATATTTCCTTGTGGTCGAGCATCCACATGGCACCATCATAGACTTTCAGGTGAGAATCCCAAACCAGAGTTTTCCCAGCTGACAAACCAGGAGCATAATGGCCTTCAGGAGTGAATAACGCAACTTCTAATGCAATATAGGTCCTTCCAGGATAGGCTCAATGGGAAGCTTGGTGATATATACCTGTGGGACTTCAGGTTACTGTAACGCAAAACTGCTCCTGCTCCAGCTGCGGCCAACACAAGGACACTTCATAGAATCACAGAATGGTTTGGGTTGGAAGGGACCTGAAAGAACATCCAGTCCCACCTCCCTGCCATGGCCAGAGACACCTTCCACTAGACTAGGTTGCTCAAAGCCCCATCCAACCTGGTCTTGAACACATTGAGGGAAGGGGCCTCAACAACTTCCATGGGCAACCTGTTCCAGTGCCTCACCACCAGAACATAACTAGTTGCTAAAAAGACCCTCAAAATGGTCCCTTGTCTTATGGACCCCCATGTCAAACCTGCCGTGTCCCACAAAGACCTGTTCATCTCTGTCTAGCCACTGCTTTTTCCAAATAAAACATCTTTTGAATGACAGAAATACAAGTTCTCATGTCAATCACGCATTTGTCAGTGACATCTAACACAGAGAAATGCCAGTCTGTGTCTACCATCCTGGTAATTTCTATGCTACTTTCAGCATATTTCTGTCCTGCTGATGTCTGGGACCTTTACACATAGATTGTAAAATATTCATCTTCTCCCATAAAGGGACCAAAGAACTGTTTCCAGCCTAATTCAGAATCTCTTCTTGTGACTCAGTGACTGCCCCAACAGATATTATTTATATGACAAAAGCACCCAGAGACCCTGACTGAATTGCATTCAACTCTGAAATCCTGACTCATAAGAGGGAATTCATACTCTAGAAAACTGGTATTTTAAACCAACAAAGCCCTGAGATGGAAAGCAGCTGAGCCAAGCTCATAGGCTGGAATTGGAGCAAGTACCAGGACCTGGATGGGGCAGGATGGTACCAGATACCCTGGGCCATAGCCTACCCTTGTCAGCCAGACATCATCTAGTAGAAAGGGCCGGTGAAACATGCTACGTTGCCCCTGCAATTAGAGGCATAGAAACATCTAAGCTGGAAGGGACCTTTCAGATCACTGAGTTCAACCATCAGCCTAACACTGACAAAACCACCACTAACCCATGTCCCTCAGCACCACATCTGCCCGGCTTTTAAATACTTCCAGGGATGGTGACTCCACCATTGCCCTGGGAAACCTTTTCCAAGGCCTGTTAACCCTTTTGGTGAAGAATTTTTTCCTAATATCCAATCTAAACCTCTCCTGGTGCAACTTGAGGCCGTTTCCTCTTGTCCGATCACCTGTTCCTTGGGAGAAGAGACCAACCCCCCCGGCTACACCCTCCTTTCAGGGAGTTGGAGAGAGCGAGAAGGTCTCCCCTCAGCCTCCTTTTCTCCAGGCTGAACACCCTTCAGCTCCCTCAGGTGCTCATCACAAGACTTGTGCTCCAGACCCCTCACCAGATCCATTGACCTTCTCTGGACACGCTCCAGCACCTCAATGTCTTTCTCATTGTGAAGGGCCCAAAACTGGACACAATATATTAGGATCATCCTGGTCCTCTGCTCAAAATACCATGCTGTTTTCCCATCTGGGTTGTGCTGTTCCCCTACTCCATTAGCAGCTGTTGCCTATCAGGGACCAGTCAACAGGCACCCCACGCTGAACACACTGGGGTTTCACTGAGGAGGAAGCTTTGACTCTGAAAACCCCTCGTAGGGCTGAGACATGATGAGTGAAGGTCTCACCACCAGTTTGGCTTCTCACGATAGAAACAGAGGTGTGCTGTGCCCCTCCTGGGGCGGCCGCCTACAGCTACAGCAGCTTCTTAAATTCCTGTTCTTAAGTCGGACTAAAGTCAAAGCCCATCTCGCTGTCATAATTCCAGTAGTTCATGTGTCTTCTAATCACATGTTTTATGGTTAGCAAAAATGCCCCATGGGAGCTGATTAAAGGTTTATGAGAACCAAGAAAATCTGATAGGATTTGGTTTGAATCCGACCAGTTTTTTAAGTTTCCTATCCATAAGCTTTTAAGTACTTACAAGCCATTATTTCTGTCTTTGATGCAGTAGGACGGTTGTTTTCTTTTTTTTATTTTTTATTTTATTTCAGGGGGAGGGGAAAAAAAAGCGCAACATAAATCTCAGAGCAGAGATTTTTAAAAATGATTATCAGATTTGGGTAAGATTTATCTTCCTCTTTAAAAAAAGCTTTCCACAATCACAATATAAATGCATTAGCACAAAAGCAGTCTAAACTCACATTCAGAAAGATACTGCCCTCCAATATGGGTCTTCTTTAGCAGAAAGCACCTGGAACATGAAAGCAGCTTAACTCTTTACCTCCTGGGTCTTCACCCAGACCTTGTCTTGGTTATAGCCAGAGATATCACAGAAATGTGATATTTCAAGCCCTATGAAGTTGGCTCAGTGGAAGGTCTTTGCTTGGTTATATCGAGGGTTTTCAACAGAGCAGTTACACAAATTTCTGCTGAACGTGAAGTTTGATATGTCCTCCAAACCAGTTTATTATTTTCAGTAATACGGCACAAAGCTTTTCTTCACTTTTTGTGGGAAAAGTGGAAACATCTCCATTTCAGCCCATCACTGCAGTTGGGCGGTGTAACTAGCTCCTAACTAAAGGTGGTTGAAAAATATAATTCAAATATTATCCCTCCCTGTAATTTTAAGGCAGTCATAGAATCATAGAATGGTTCAGGTTGGAAAGGACCTTAAAGATCATCCAGTTCCAACCCCCTGCCCTGGGCAGGGACACCTCCTACCACACCAGGTTTCTCCAAGCCCCCTCCAACCTGGCCTTGAACCCCTCCAGGGATGGGGGATCAGCTTCTCTGGGCAACCTGGGCCAGGCTCTCATCACCCTCACACCAAAGAAGTTCTTCCCCACATCTCATCTCCATCTCCCCTCTTTCAGTGTCAAACCCTTCCCCCTCATCCTATGGCTCCCCTCTCTGATCCAGAGTCCCTCCCCATCTCTCCTGGAGGGAGTCCCCCTTGAGGGACTGGAAGGGGCTCTAAGTTCTCCCTGGAGCCTTCTCTTCTCCAGGCTGAACCCCCCCAACTCTCTCAGCCTGTCCTCACAGCAGAGGGGCTCCAGCCCTCAGAGCATCTCTGTGGCCTCCTCTGGCCCCGCTCCAACAGGTCCCTGTCCTTCTGCTGTTGGTGGCCCCAGAGCTGGAGGCAGCCAGAGCAGAGGGGCAGAATCCCTTCCCTTAACCTGCTGGGGTAAGCTTTCTGGGCGGCCAGTGCATGTTGCCAGCTCATGTTGAGCTTCTCAGCCACCAACACCCCAAAGTCCTTCTCCTCAGGGCTGATCTCAATCCAGAAATAATTATTATCTATAGGACACAGACTGCATTAGCCAGGAGGCACCAAGCTGGACAGCTGATTGGTTCGTGGCAGTAATGTGGGGGTCAGAATGTCTTCGTTCTGCCCCCAACCTCTTCCCTGAGCCATTTGGGTTGAGCCTCATTTTATTTCACCTCATTTTTTCACCTACGGAGGAAGGGGAAAGAGTGTGTGATTAGGAGAACTGGTGTATAAAAAAATTACAGCTGCTGAAGTGGCAGAATCCAAATCCACCTGTATTATACCTATTTTATGTGTTTCAGTGCACGGTAGGTATAAAGGTTTGCAGGCTAGTTCTGCTCTCACTGACTTCAGTTGCAATGAATAGCACCTCCAGCCTGCTCAGCATTGGAAGAAGCCACATAAAAAAAACAGAGACCAAAAATATCAATTGAAAAGTATTTTGACAAAAAATAGATGGATGTGGGAACAGTATCCAATGCCAAGAACATGAAGAAGAGACAAACATCTGCATGAATATTCTAAAGTTTTCTCAGGCTCTGCAACTCTCACCATACATCAGGAGCTGCTAATTTGACGTGAATTATTAGCAGCTAGATTTCTAGTGGGCATCAGGCAGGTCTTCATGAATAACAGTAATCCACGGTTCCATAGATTCCCCTTTTTTCCCCATAAAAGCAAGACTCCTGTCCTGATAATCCTACTGGACAATCTGCAAATTTCCACTTGTGCTGCTGCAGAGGAGGACCATAACACTGCCTGGATGCTCTCCTTCTCCCTCCATCAGAGTTGGAGGGAAAGTTCAAAACATACAGCAAAAAAACACAGAGGGGAAATATTTCCTCACTTGACTGGTGCTTTTTCTGGCCAAAAAACCCCTTAATCCAACATTAATAAAAAAAAAGTGTTTAAGAAAAAACAATAAGACAACGGTCTCACAGGTCTACCTGGAAACATGCGTTTCTGCAAAACACGGTCTTGGTGAGTGCCACTGTTGCCAGGCTCCTGTCAGTGTGTTGGGATGTTTTGGGAATGGCAGCAGCAAAGGAAGAGGCTGGGTTCAACCCGCATCGTTCCCAGCATCGCAGACACAGAAATATTTAAGCTGACGCGTGCTCCATCCTGGCGTTCAACAGAGAGCGACGCTAACTTCTGGAAAATAGAAGAGCCCCAGGGCAGGCTAATAACAGCACTACTTAAGAACGTAAGGCAATTATTACCTCCAACTGTGAAGGAGTCTGAGTAATTAAAAAGGGTTCTTTATTTTGATTAAAAAAGATTCCTTTCAGTCTGTTTGAATCTTTAGTAAAAGCCCTGAACGGTATTTTTAGATGCCAGAAAAGAGACTCAGCAATTGATGCAAGATGCATAACAAACTCATTTGGAAAATTCTCCTATTATCATCATATTGTCCAAAATCAATTAATTTCTCATTCTTTAACCCACATCACTTCCTGGAGACAATGCAGGTCTAACCCAAAGCTTCCGAAACCTTCTTTGGATTAACAGAAATCCAAAATTAATTGGGTTTAATTACTATAAATTTCCTTCCCAATAAAATCTCAAGAATTTCCAATCATGCTGATTTATTTGAGTAATTAGAAAGCCATTCACAGATGTCACACTGTTAGGTAGTGTGGATAATGCGGGGTTTGCTTAACTGGATCCTGAGACCACAGCGCTGTGAAGAATGACGACTAAAAACTCCAATAAAAAGGGGGAGATTAAGGGAAGGCGAATGACACAACCTCAGGCTGTGCAGGCAATGCCAACCTCTTCCCGCGGGAAACCCCCTTCCCTCTGCCATGCCTCCCTGTGTCTGCTGCTCCAAAATAACTTGCTCTGGTCCTTGCAATTTGCACCACTAGGTCTTGAGGGGCTTTGCAGTTATCCCCATTTTACAGAGGAGGAACCCAAGGCTCCTACAGATGAGGCATCTAAACTAGGTCTCCCTGAAGGATGGTGTCAATGTTAAAGAAGAGATGCCCTGAAGGTTTCAAAATTCTCAGGGGGTTGGGCAGGTCCTAAATCTCCACAGGGGAAGGTGGTGAAAACCCAGCAGACCCCACGTGTCCATGGGCTCATTATCTTGAGGACCTGTAGGACATATGGGATTGTGTGATCTTGCAAAGGCACTTTCCAAAGCAGTTGATCCGTATGGGCCAAGATGGGAATCACAGCACCTACCTTCAGACACCAATGATTGTGCTGCCAAGAGCTGGATCAATCATGCTGTCCAATTGGTGGAGAAAAACAGACTCATAGAGGAGATTCTTCTGCTCTCATACCAGTCCTCCCTCTTCCTTTGGAAAGGCTGAAGGATCAGAGTGAGTCTGGAAGAGACCCTTAATTTGGTTTTTCTTCCTGCCTTTTCTCAGCAAAGCAAACCCTCTGCTCAGCTGGCAGATGGGCTCTTCCTTGGGAGGCAAAAGTCTTTGGGTTTTCTTGGCTGTTCTTTGTAAGAGTCCTGAGATTTTCAGGAATTTAAAAACTTGGGGAGAATAATACAGATTTCTGGTTCCCCTTCCTTTCAAGAGGCAGATTTAACACACCCTCCAACAAATGGAACACACTTGATTTAATTAGAAAGGTCATTTGCTGATTAGTAAATTAAAAGAAAGCATGTCAGGATCACCAAACTTGAGAGGAAAGATTTAATTTAGTGCCGTAAATATAAATAGCAGTTTATAAGAGGGGAAGAGCATATTTTTAAAGACTCAGCTGTGAGCTGAATCTAAGGGCTTAAATCTGAGCCTTGACAGTGAATTCCCCCCTTCCCAATCCCCCTCCAAATTATCTTGGGTTTATACATGCCAGTATTTGACTAATAACATAATATTTAAATACCACAGTAATCTTAGCATCATAATCCTGACACTCACAGGTTATCTTAAATAAGGGTCAGCTGAAGAACATAGTGCTGTCCAACCCCCCGTGGCTGTCAGACATCCTCAGCCGTAAGAAATCATCTTTACTTTTGGCCTGAGCTTTTAATGGTTCTGAAAGCTGCTGCTTTTGTCTAAATACATACACATCGTGCAGCAGTTTAGGAAATAGGTGAAAAGGCTTTAATGGAGAGATTAGCGCTAGACATTGTGAAGCTGCAACTAGGTCATAAGAGATTTCAGAGGTCAGGAAATTTTACAGGGCTTAAGTGTTTTGTAATGTAGTTTAGTTTGCCCCTGGACCAGGACATAATGGATGCTTCAAAACTTGATTTGCATTGATTAAAAATAACCAGGCTGCTGCTACTCTGGGCTGAGGAGTCACTTGACAAACTCCACCATGTACCAGCAACTGCTCTGGTTTCTGCAATCATTGTAATGGGTCGGGGTCAGGTGGGGCAGAAAAGGCATTTCTTGCCTAATAAAGGCCACCAGTGTCAATGAATCAGAAAATCAGACAGTTAACAAAACCAGAATCTTTTTTATCCCTCTTGTATAGTCGTAGTCTTCCTAGTCTTTGGTTGGATGGATTAGGGAAATTCTCATTAAAAAATCATATACCGACTATTTAAATCAGGTATTCATGGGGAAAGGAGGGGCTTAAGTGCAGAATGAGCCTTCCGTGTAAAATCAATGCTGTTAAACTCCATTACACTACCTTTCCTCCATGCCTGAGTAACCACTTTTCCAATACCCACCAGCGCACAAACAGTAACCTCAACAGGCACCAGCAGCAGCCAGGAAAAGAGAGAAGTTATCTTTCAGATCAAGTATTCTTGAGAGTTACTTAAAAGAAAAAGTACCTCAAAGACATAAGGTCTTTGTCCCCTGCACTGAGAGCTGCTCTTTAACATCCTCAGCCCAATTTGCCTATTTTCTACTTTCCCACATTTGTATAATTCAGCAGAGACTTGAGGGAGAGCAGCAGAGGTGCACCAATATGGCTGTACATGAAATCACTGAACGTTGGGTCAGTGGGAAGCCACCAGAGTCAATCAATACCACAGATGCTGACAGCTCTGTGCATCTTCATTCCTACTTACATGTCTGGAATGACACCAAAATTTATTTGGGTATACAGAGCATAGGCATCATCAATAATCCATGCTCATTGCCTGAGAAAAGTTATTCTGAAATTTGGGGGGAAACCTAAGCTGTGCTCATAGAAATAATAGCACCTCTCCAAGTCCCATTCATGTCCAAAGTTATGTGTCACTTCAGAGAAGTTTCTCAAGAACTTCTCTATGAGAAACTATGGATTTAATAAAATAAATATAATCCTTGGCAACCCAAACTTGTAATGAGTCATGGTCACTCTGGAGGAAGACTCAATACTGAAAAAGCAGCCTCGAGCCCCTGAGAGTAATGAATTTCATGCACCAAGGAGAGACCGATGATGGAGTACCGAGTACATCCCCAGCTCTAAAACAGATGAGATACAAAAAAATGCCATGGACAATTTGTGACTGGAGAAAACTTTGGACAGAGAGCAGGAGCTCTATGCGTTTAGCACATCAAAAGAAAGAGATTAATTATTACCCTCCATCATGAGACCAAGAACCTGCCTTTCCCAGGGAGAAAGTAGGAGGTACTAGGCAAAATCCACAAATCTACGAGGACAGGCATAGCAAAACCCCACGACTGCAAGTGAAAGCCAGGAAACTCATAGCATGGCATTAGAAATCCTTGGTAATTCTAAAATTAATTAGACATGCATCAAGTAATAGCAGGGGGATATGGTGGATTCCCCATTGATTGATGTCTTCCAGCCAAAAGCGTGGTTACTTCCCTGGAAGATACACTTCAGGAAGACACAAGTTCCTGGCTCTGTCAAGGGGGTCACTGGACCAAAGTACAGAGCAAGCCAGACTGGCTGATCCATTCTGGCCTTCATAAATCTCTGAAATCCTTCCACAGGGACTTGTCTTGGGATGTAAAAGATACATAGACTAAGGTCAAACCATTGGGTCAGCCATGTACATCTTTGTCCAAGACTTCTCTCCCTCCTCCCAGTTGAGTGAAAACAATGGAAGCTGCAGCCATCAAGCTGAGGGGCAGTTTGGTTAAAAACACTGATAATGCACTTCCAGTTCTTTCTTTGGAAGATCATGCGGTTTCTTAACGTGTGAGGCCAAAAAAGATGTGTGGCCCAGTGCACTCTTGACAAAAGCATAGATTCACCAAAGCTTAGGATTAATATTTAATACCAACAAGTCTTCTGTGATGCTGTGCGGATGTAAATAAGTGGAGAGAACGTGATATTTACCCCACCATAAAACATTCATGAGAGCTAAGCTATTTACAAAAGCTAAATACGACACTGTATTTACTGTAGGTCACCTCCTAGGGTTAGAGATGAAAAGTTTTTGGTCTAATGGAAAGTAACATAATACACCATAATAACACAACCACTGTCTCGTCTGCAAAGAAATATCTCCCCGGCTCCTTCTTTCTACTGCAATTACAGGTGGGTAAAGCCACTACAGGGGAAAAAAACAAAACAAAACAAAACAAAAATTCCAACAACAACAAAAAAAAAAACTCACACAAAAAACAACCAACCAACCAAACAAACAAAAAAAAACAAACAAAAGGAAAGGGTGCCTTAAGGAGACTTGATACCTTGGGCTTGTTTTATTGTATGCTCTCCATGTTCATTGTCGAACATTGTCATGTTCATGCAGGAACTTGGGTCAGTAGACAGGTACGTGGGATGACTTCACTTTAATTGAAGTTACACTATCCCAGGATTGCCAATTAAATATCAAAGTGCATTGAAGTGATCTGGGGCTTTCCTTCTACTCCAATGTAATTCAAATTCCCCCTGAAAAGGTTCCTTTGTACGTACCCAAATCTGCAATCAATACAGGTGGCTAAATGGGATTGTCAAAATTTAAAATGCCGATACGCTGGGAGTGAACTCACTGATGCAAGTCTCGTGGCATTAGGCTCAGGATTTATAGAACAGAATAGTTAGGAATTTGTTTCCACAAACTAACACCCACAGCAGACCCCCCACCAGGCAGCTGCATTATTTGCTGTAAGTCTCAGAAATCACCACAGAGTTGTCAAAGCCAAAGCAGAGTCCTGATTTAGGCAGCATTCGGGTGAAGTTGTATTATGAAGACTAACAAAATAATTGCTTAAAAAGACACATTCATCTCAGAAGTCTGGCTTTTTGTTTGGCTTGACATCCAAAAGCAAGCTGAAAAATGATGTGAGTAATTTCTAAGGTGATAGGCACTTTTGGTGGAGCAGCAATAAAAGGAAAAGGGCAAGAAAGCTTCAGTCTTTGGTGCATATGGAAAAAGAATATGTGTTATTGTGAGCTAATTAGAAATGGGTCAGTGCCACCCACCTCAGTTTTCCCCTTACTCACCTGAGTAATTTCCAGTTGGTGACTTACAGCCAGTGCTTTTAATGTTGTCCAGGGTAGAAAAAATGGGGCTGGCTGGCTGGGTTGTTTGTTTACCCTGAATTTAACGGATATGAAAATGATAGGTATGGTCAAGTCTAAAAATAATAAAACAGTTCAGTTGAAAAAGACCTACAATGATCAACTAGTCCAAGCGCATGCCTAACCAAGTGAAGACAGCGAAGATGACTGCCTTGTGCATTAGAGAGGATTTTGACAAAACATTAATTAAAAATGGAAGTAGTAGCAAACACCCCTGGTCTTCTTCACCAGGAGGGAAGGTCCAACTAAAATGGGACCCCAGCACACATTTGCCAACCTCCTTTCCCTACTAATCCCTTCCCAACAGCTGCCCCAAGGCATGTTGCTCCAATGGACGGCAGAATTCCAATGTTGCTCTAGATACCACCAAGGGACGCCTTCTTTTACCACTTCTGTGGGCTTTCTACCTTTTCCATCTCCAGCAGATTGGATCTCAGGAGCTGAAAGTGAAGTAGACACTGACTGTAATGTGACTCTAGTTGCCACATCCTCAAAAAAGTCACCACAATCTCATCTATGCCAAGTTTGAAACAGTAATCTATCTTTGGTGATCTAGCAGCAAGTGACTTGCCCAAGGTGGCTCCACCTAGTCAGTGACAGAACCTCAGAGTCCTCTCCTCTGGTTATTAAGCTCTGCTCCCTATACCACCACCTATAGATCAAACCAACGCTGGAACCAGTGACAAGGTAATGAATAGAGACAGTGGTCTTTAACTAAGGCCTGAGATCTATCTCTGGGGGCTGCTCTTGGGAGTAAATCTTACTACTGATATGTTCAGCGTGCATCCTTCAGGGCAGATGATCTATCACTGTGCCATGCAAACCCTTTGTGATATCTACTTACGGAATTCCCACAGAGACCAATGAAGTTTCAGTGAGATTGATGAAAGAGAATCAGTAAAAACAGGGAGGCCTACACAGTTTCAGAATTATTTAAGAGAAGATAGCTCACCCCATCCCCTCAAAATTTCCCTCAAGGACTGGAAGATTACCTTTCATATGTGGCATTTGGTGCTTCTCAAAACATGGGCAGAGTGAGATGTTGTGCTGAGAGGCCAACAGGAGAACTTCCACTATTAACCTCCTTTGCAGCCCAAAGGCGGTATGATTTCAGACTCAACTTCAAGTTTGGTGGCATTTTGTCCCTTTGGCAACACGGTGAAGGAGCCTCAGGTAGTCTTTGATGCTCAAACATCTCATCCACCCCACCATGATGTAGGTCAGCTGGATGGAGTCTCAATGCATTCTCCAAGCAGAAGTTGGACAACCTCTCTTGGCCAGACCACTAAGAGGGTGGGAACGAAGTTCCCAAATACAGGTATCGAGCCCCAGATGCCTTAAAACTATCCAAAACATCTCTAAGGGAATGGCAGATTGAATCCCTAACTTCCAGGAGACACATCTTGCAGAGCATCCAATGATCATGGTGGGTGTGGTGAGCCATCTCAGATGTGAGTGAACACCTGCGTTTTCACCTGAATTCAGCTCCAGACCCTACAGACTGTAGTCCAGTCATTGCCCACACAAGAGTGGTGACTGGGACAAAATGGAGGGATTCCTGGCACACAGCGTAGGTGCGGTTTACCTTTGAGAAGACCACACCAGAGGAAATAACTCCCTGGGGTACAGCAGGGTCTATAGTGGCTACTGAAAAGCAGAGTGTCCTACATGTTTATCATTAGAAACATTTCCCAGAAGTAACACACCCCTGGCAATAGCAAAAATGTCTCATGTCTATACCAACTGCAACAGGATTTTTTTTAATAAAGAAATGGAAAAACTTTTTAGAATACTGACATGTCTCATTTCAGTTATTCTCCAAATATTTTCATTTCATCTTGACACTTGATTTCATGTCATCTTTTCAGTAAAAAAAAAAACACCTTAATTTAAATTTAAGAATTTTTTTTTCATTTATATAGTTGCCAGACTGATTTTTCGCCAAAATCTAATTTCAAAAAGGTACAAAAATTTTGACTTTTCATCTGAATTTGATAAAATGGGAATTTTGAAACCTCGAAGTTTTTAACAAAATGAAAAAAAAAAAAAATCGTTCCTCCAACCCACTTCACACACAAAGTGGCTTCCCAAAACCGAGACGCTCAAAAACATTGTCCTTAGAACTTCTGGTCCTACAACTCTGATTTTGGAACTTGTTCCTCCCCATTTATTGTTATTCTCTCAAAAGCTGCTCTGAAACACATGCATTTTACACCACTTTTCTGCATGTTTCCTGCTGTAGTTTAGGGGAATTCAACTACAGACAAATGCTGGTGCTCCCATCACTTACACACTTTATTTGGGAATATTTGGAGTGGAAGTTATTCAAAAGAAAGGAGAAATGACCCCGAACAGAGTCAGGGAGATGCTTGTTTTGAAATGAGTGTTTTGAAATGCTCCTTCTAATGCCCACTCAGGGAGTTTCTAAAATTACAAATTTCTCCATCAGCCACAGAAAAGCAACGCTTCTCATCTGTGAGAAGTGAATATAATGGGATGCTGCTGAGGTTTTGCTCAGCATCTGCTCCTGTTGTGGACAGCCTTCACCTGGCAGTGGCCTCTAAGCTGGGATTTCTGCAAAATAATGCTGGTCTATGGAGACACGTGAACATGGTGTTGAAGAGATGACGATAAATGCACAAAAATTGGACACAGAGTGAGAAGGTGGATTAAATGCTCCACAGCCCAGAAGACCAGCCCATGAGTTGGGTCTCTCCTGCCACGTACACAGATGACGTACAGGATTTTCTCTCACTACTTTTCTCTTCTGCATCTTAACACCTCCCAGCAACATGCACCGATGCTCTGCCACATCCCATGGGAGGGAAGGTTCTTTCATTTACCCTGTCCATCATCACTGCTAGGTTCACTACTATTGGGTTTCTCAGGCAATGAAACATCATCAGAGGAGACCATATGGAAGTAAAGATGACTCAAATTCTAGTTCCACCACCAAGATGTAGTGAAACCTTTTTTTTTTATCTTTCCATTCTTCTTTTTTCATTTTTGTCTTTCTTTGCTTGGTGTACTACCCCGTACAAAGACAAAAAGGAAAGCCACTGCCTGACAACCAGAGCTATGACATTATGAAATTGATAATGCAAAAAATGTTTAAATATCCTCCCTGCAGAGCTGTGCTGAGTAAGTCAGGTAATCACTAAGGGGTGCACAACCATTTTATGGGTCATCAAGTGATAAAGCTAATATGCTGCTTAAACTCCCCGGGAGAGAGGTCTCATTTGGTTGCATCAGGCCATTACACAGGGCTGTAAAAAATGCAATTGTTTGATTTGCCTAAATACAGGTGAGATGTAATAAACCCCCTTATTTTCCATCCCTTGCTGTGTTATGGCAATCTCAAAGCGGGGACTGACCTTTTTATTTGTCTATGAAGCACTATTCTTACCTATAGCACCGTAGAAATAAAACTTAAGTATGTGTGTGCATACACATAATCTATTAACGGTGTGGCAGGAGCGGGGAATAAAAAGCAAGAGGTCTTTTCAAGATGAGGCCACGTGGATCAAGAAAAGTGATTTCCTTGTGTGCACACCAGTATCTTCAGGGAGAGAAGAGGACAGGGGGAGGGTGGCGCGCTCTTGGTTTAAAGGGGAAGGGATCTGAGCATCCCCAACGCGGGAGCAAAAAGGTCAAAGAGTGAGAAATAAAAGCGTTTGCCGGTGCGGTGGGGGAGAGAGAGAGAGAGAGAGAGAAAAAGAGAAGGACACGGAGAGCATTACATCTTGATCAAGGAATGACTGATAATATTCCAGCGCACCATCTTTCAGGCCCCTCGTTTGATGACAAAGCACGGCCAACATCCCACATCCATTATCCGCTTCCCTCCCCGAGGCGAGCGCATCAATAACGCTCCCTCTGCCTCTCGGTGCCGCGTCCCCCCGTCTGCGCCGCGGCCGCTGCCGAGAGCTGGTGGGCATTTCCATACAGCCCGCGCGCATCATTACAGCCCACCAATCTTTCACCGCTCGCCCAGCGGATCCTGCTGCTACACAGGAGCCAGGGGTTTTAACCAGTTCCTCTCCTTCGGGGACGCTCCGTCCATCCCAGGAGGGTGGCGGGAAGAGCGCGGGGCCTTCTCTTTCATCATCTAAGGTCTACCTCTCCTCTCCGATTGCGGGTGGTGGTAAAACCTCTCGGAATTTCGGCACAACCACCTTTTTCTGGGTTTTGTTTTGTTTTGCTTTCTCCCCACTTTTAATTGACAGACACCCTCATCCCACCTAGTTCGTCCAAGAGGGCAAACAGTTAGAATTTGAAAGCGCGTATCTTCAAACATCTGTTGCCACAATTTGGCTGGATTAACATCCAGTTTGTTCAACCATCTGCTGCTCTCCAAGAAAAGAGAGTTGGTTCCTGGCATGCATGGTCCCATCAGCCCGCCAGCCTGCACCCAGGTGGGCATAGCTTCAGCCATGCTTTGGTTTCCTCCCCCAAACAAGCAACGGGCTCCAAGGCCCTTAGAAGTCAGGGACAGCTCTGAACTTTTCACCTACCAGCTCTGGGTGAAGACGTAATGAGTTGAACACAGCACTTAGATCCTGGTGTGGATCTTCTTGACAGTGTTTTGGAAGGGTGCTCAAGCATGCAAGCACCAACAGTGGGAATTATTTTAAATATAGATATATATTATATCTATCTAAATATAGATATAGACCTCCCTGAAGCTGCAGATGGAGAGAGCTGCAACTGAGGTGTTGCCAGCGTGATGGAGAGAAGGAAGACACCAAGTGAGGGGAACAGATTTGGAAGATGTGTTGGTCAAACCTCTGATTAGCACCAGGTTAACAAGATTTGAAGCACACATGGTCACCTGCCCTGGCTTCTCAGCAGCCACAAGTAACTCCTGGCAGTTGTTTCTGCATCTGTATTTTGCATTTATTCAGACCAAAAAGGTGCAGCTTTGGCTAGGTGGACATCAACATGGAGAGGGGAGACATCTGGCTGGAGCTGTAACAGAGGCAGCTTTACCACCTCCACTGTGCCCACCTGGACCACTCTGCCTGCTCATCACAGGTGACCCAGTGTCTTTTCCCGGTGGTGGAAAGCTCCTAAGAAAAGCAGCAGAGAGCTTTCCTTCAAATTACTGGTTCAAATCCCAGCAGGATCACTGGTGGGTTTGAAACTAGATCAGGTAAGTTCCAGGCAGCTTCCTGAGCTGCAGGAAAAGACGACCAAGTTCATGTGCTTTGAAAAAGAAATCTCAGCAAATCAGGAAAATTTCTGTCTATTAACAGACTTCCCTGTTTGCTGCTGGGATAAATGGGACCAATTCCAGGCAAATCGGTTGGTAACACCTGTAATGAAGCTTTGACAGTGCTACAAAATAAATAGGGATTTTTAGAGGTGAAGCATCCTTTGTAATGAGAGGAAAAAAAAAAAAAGTTCCTAAAAACATCCCAGACCCAACAGGGTATTTTTGTTCTTAAAGGAGCGAAGGGGAGCCCGGCCCATTCCTTCTGCCTTCCCAATCACAGGTTTTCACTGCCTGCGCGCCACGAATAGAGCCAGGACTCAGCCGTCACATCATCAGCTCTACGTACACCAAATATCTCCTCTCTGGCAGAAGAAATAAAAAAAAAAAGATATTTGGGACCAAAATCTGGGCTTAACACAGAGGGGTGAGGGCCAGGCAGCCTCCAACCTGTCGCCTGCTCTAGGAGGGGCTGGGAGGGAAAGGTCAGCTCCATCAAAGCAGCCAGCAAAGTAAGCCAGTTAATAGAAAACCTGTTTCTAATTGCTTGCTGCATTATAGCTACACCTTCAACCACCTGAGACCACCAGGAACCCATTCAACGCCTTGCTTCCTAGCTTACACATAAGCCTTTCATGTTTTATTATAACCCTGCCGATTTTTGCTTTCATTTACGTGCAGGGGGGGGAAAAAAAAAGGCTCAACACACAAGGGGACTTTTTTCAGTCTTATTTCCACATACGTTGCTTTCAGAGACCCCCAGCAGATGCCCTCTGGATTCCTGCAGTCTGATGCTGGGTGGACCAAGGGCCGCATGCGACACACCAGCAGCACCCTCAGGAGCAGGTGTTTCTTCCATTCTTGGTCTGTTTTCACGTGGGTGACAAAACCACACAACTGCTCTTCATATTCCAATAGTGCTATTTTTAAGTGCTGCCTATTAAAGTCCCCTACCTTTGCGACTGCAGCAGCCACCAATGCATGGAGAAGGTCCTCCAAGGTGCTCCACAAGAGCTCCCTGCACTGGCAACTCTTACCGTGGCCTCTCGCTCATGCCCAAGTGCACACAACTTCGTATGATGCCATATACGTGTTCCCTCTCCCCCATCCCATCCTGATCCAGGTCCCCAGTGACATGAGTCAAGCAATGGGTCAGGAAAGGGTTGGGATGCAAAGCATGGAGGGCAACCAGAGCCAACTTCAGCGTTCCTCTCCTGGCTCAACCTCAAGACATTTCAACTCTAGCCCCCCAGTATGACCTTGGGGTTTTAACTCCTGCGAGCAGGACCATGAGCTGGCTGTGCCCTCTGCCAGCATCTCAACATCTGGGCTACCCAAAAGCCCCTTATTTCTTTGGTGGGATGGTAGGTCCTGGCTGGGCACAGGAGGGAATTGCGTCCCCTCCCTGAGCCAGGTGGTGGGCGCCTCTCTCCTGCCTGATTTGACTTTCCCTTGACAGCCTACACCTCTGACAGTTAATTCCTCATCACCAACTATTAATATTTCATAGAGGCAGCCACACCACCGCCACGGCTCCTTCAGAAACAGGGGCAGACCATCCAGATAACCGGATCTGTAAATGGATTAGGGTCACCCCGGCATCGCGGGGCATTTTTTTGGCATGGCTCAAGGTCATGGCAAGGGGCATCCACCGACAGCATTGCCTTGCCCTGAGTTTTCAGGCAGATGTGGTGGGAACACGCCGAATTACAGCCAAACCCAGCCACGCTCTGTGCTTAATCCTGGCTCAGCAGAGCCCCAGCCACCTTCTCCCTGCTTTTTTTCTTTTTTTTTTTCTTTCTTTTTTTTTTTTTTCTTTTCCCTGTTATTTAAATGATTTTGAGCAAGAAAGTAGGCCATGAAAAAGGGGGTAGCATTGTTTTAATAATTAGCAATTACGATCGCTGCAATATTAATTGCATATTTCCATAGCAAACACCCCCCTGGAGGGGAGAAGTGAGCGGTGGTTAGAGACCGCCGAAGCCTAAAACTGGAATTCCTGGGAACAGGGAGGGGAAAAAAAGGGAGAGAGAGAATGAACTTCTTACATTCAAGTAAATTACTACAGGGATTCCTTAGAAACCTTTAATTAGCCCTGCTCTGCTGTCGCATTGATTGGTCTGAAACTCATCAATTATTCAATGGCAGCGGCTCTTTCTCTCTCTTTTTTTCCCCCCTTCTTTTCATCCTTTAGGTGGAAGAGCCTGTTCTTAACCTGCTGGGGCGTTTCTGTTTCTATGCCATCGAGCCACGGGCCAGGAAACTCAGCTCAATTTCCAACCTCAAGCCCAAACCCTACAGGGAACTGGTCTGATCTTCACACCAGAGGATCAAGACCTCATGCCCTTGCCTTGCTGGGGTTGTCTCTCTCCAGTGTGGCCAGTACGGTCCAGAGTTGGCCCATTCTGCTTTTTAGGGTTCCCTCACCCACCCTGGCTGCTTTCCAGCTTGGGTAATTGCACACCAGCCCCCAAAAGTGGGGTTTTCCAGGGGCCAAAGTGTTCCTCACGCCTGGCATTCCCATGGGGTGGCTGTCACTGGAGGGGAAAAAAGATGCCACAGCTCCTCCCGAGTGAGGGATGCATTTCCATGTGGGGGAAAGCCATTTTGGGTAAAGCAAGAAAAGGAGATCCAGCAGACAGCCCTCATCAACTCTGGCAAGAAGATGGGGCTGACCTGTATTTGCAGTTAATTGCTGCCCAGCCACATTTGGCCTGGGAAGTTCAGAGTCCTGCACGCAGGGCACTATTTGCAAGTCATCATTTCACCCCCACGGACAGGTTTGTGACTGGGAAACCAGTGACATGCATCTCAAATTGGCCGCTTTCTCCAAAAAAACACAGTTTCTGCCTTTGCATTTTCCAAACGAGGCACAGCCCTCTTTAGCTGTCCCAGTACTGCTTTGCTGGGCTGCTTTATCCCACCAAGCCAGTAGCAAACCCGTCTTTGGCCACCAAACTCATCCTGGACCTGGTCCTTCTGGCAGCAGTGGTGGCTTGGCCACAGCACCAGAGCATCGTGGATGAAGACGAACTGGAACCATCATCTCTGACTGCCTCATGCTATGTAAACCATTAGGAGAACAGCTTTGCTCCCCATGTGTGTACATATATTAGCCCAGGTATTTTTCATTCCTGCTTATCCTCAGCAATTTAGTTTAGAGCTGAGTTTTGGAGACCTCTACATATGATTGAGCTCCATGGCCATGCTTTGTCATTCAGCAGCTCCTGTGTGGCACAGCCAAATGAAAGGCAACTAGACCCTGCTCACCTTAGCACTTAGAACAGAGAAGAACTCGCTGGGAATATGGGACATGGACATCGCCAGGCTTCAGTTTAAACCGTAAGCCTTTCCTTGAATTTGTAACTTTGAAAAATTTTGGCTAGATATGCAAAATTTTGTTGATTCCAAATGATTTTTTCTTCTATTGGTAGATGATATTTCATTTTTTTTTCCTTTAGTAGATGATATTTCATTTTTTTTTTCCTATGGTAGATGATATTTCAATTTTTTTCTTCCTTTGGTAATGGTATTTCAATTTTTTTAGGTTTAAGCCCCCTTCACTTTTTAATGGATGAAACGGAGCTGTGGGGTTTCTTTTTTGCTTTTCCCAGGCTAAACGTAATTTTTCTGTCCCTTCTTCTCCCCACACAACCATCTTAAGACTCGCAGGAAGATAATGTATGAGATAAAGGACTTCAGAGGGATGAAAAGCCAATGGGAAAAAGGCAAAATCTAAAGCCTTGACTCTGGTCAAGGTCTGGGTTTCTGGAAAGGTGCCGGGGCAAAGTGGGATGGGCAGCTCTTTTGGGCCCCACAGACCCCAGTCCCCATATTCGCAACAGCAGTGGAAAGAACAAAGCCATTTTTCTTGATGAAGGCCCCAGAATTGCTTTTCAAATGGTCACTCAGCTAATTGAATGCAAACCATTATCACAAACGGCCATGACCAGCTTTTCAAAGTGTTGCACTTGTCTGCAAATGGTGTTTGTGTTTTTCCCTGTCCAAAACAAAGCTCTGAAGATACCTAAATAGCTAAATAATACTGAAGAGAGGTAAAGAATTGGAAGTTAGTGTTTCTGTGTTCAAAAAGAAAGGACAGTTTGCAATGAAAAACCCTTTTTTTCAGGGAATCTCAGTCACCTCTTCTGTTTTTTGGAGTGCTACAGTCCCATTCTTCTCACCTTCTTGAGGAAAACCCATCAGGGCAGCACAAATTGCCCTGGAAAATGGCTTGTCCAGCCAAGACCTTTCACCTTTTAATGGAAAGAGGCTTGGAAGAGTGAGGAGGAATTTAGGATAATTTACCAAGAATTAAACTAAAAGTGGGATGCATATGATATAAGAGAAAAAATGAAATGCCAATCGTGGAAAAAGCCTCCAACTGTGGTACGTCTGGGCTCACACCCCAGAAAAAAACCCAAACATATTTAAATGAACAGCAGGAGAAAACTGGGGCAGCAAAACACCTTTTCCATGGATGCTGGTGCCCGTCCATGTGTCCATCCTGCCTCGGGCACCCCTCGTCCTCCCCACCAACCATCCACTGTCCCATGGATCGAACCGAACTGTTCTCCCTTATTTTCTCCCTGCAAAATTTTGGAGAAAAACAGTTTGTACGGGCCATAAACAGGGTAATTTAATTTTTTCTACTGATGTTTAGAACATTTATTTTAGATTAAAGGAGTGTTTAATTTGACCCCAATTGTTGCACTCAAGTTCACTTTTTTCCAAGGCAGCAGCAGGGGCAAGGGATTCACATTTTCAAATTAATTTTGGACAGTTTCAAAATACAAAATTTAAAAATGTAAATATCTCATTCAGACTAAATTATAATGGTGCTTTACCTCTAAGTTTTTGGGCCACTTCCCTACCCAACCCCACCCCCCAAAAAAATAAATGTTTAATTTGATGCCATTTTGTGAATGTTTTGTTCACCCCAAAAGTCCATTTTTTGACATGGTGACAGTTGTCTTCTCTACCCACCTTCAGCTTTCATTCACCTCTGATACATTCTATAGTTTCCTTTCAGTTACGCTTATTTTAAAATTTGCTGTTTAAAACAAAGAGAGGAAAGAGTAATTTCTGCTGGAAAAAAAATTTAAAAAATACTAAAATGATGACATTATCAAAAAATAAGACTTTTGATCAGAGGAGGAGACCATTCCCAAGCGGTGTGGACATGCCTGGAGACCCCAGAAAGGTTGGAATGGTCCCACTGGGTACCCCAAAGTCCTTTCAGTCCTAGTGTCACATTCAGGCATAGCTGCAGAGAAGACACTGCTGCATACAGGGAAAAAAAAAAAATAAAAAATCCAAACCAAACAAAACCTGAACCCCTTGCCCCAAGAGGGGGATAAGAAATGATCTATTGACTATGAATTTCATTTATCTTACCACCTTCCTCGGTTTGAGCAGTTGCAACAGCGTCACTCACGATGCGTCTACACATATTAGCCTGTGTATTTCCCATCCTACTTATCCCTGGGAATTTATTCTAAAGCTCGCTTTTGGAAACCCATAAGTAGGGCATAATTCGGAGGATTTGGTGTTCTGGTCAATGTTTTGTCAAGTAGTTATTCTGCAAGTCCTGATATTGTGGAGAAAAATGTCCCTAATTTTTTATTTCATTTTATTTTATTTTCAGATGTAATTAATATTTATATAAAATTTTGTTTAGATATATGGAAAACCAGAACCAGACAAAATACAAACATCCAGAGAAACATGGGACATTTGGTTTGTCTATCTATGCTGGACAAGCACTTTTAGCCTATTTTATCCTAAAATAGACACAAACATGTTCCCTTGTTCGAGGCAGCTCTATGAGTTCATGTCGAGCAGCCAGGCATGACTGTGCCACCCAGAGTTGGCAGAAATGCTGTCAGCTAAAAACTTTTTTATTATGGATAATAATTTCTATTCCTCTATTGGAGAGCTGGAGCCTACATGGTCATCCCAGCACCTGCTGCAGCTGGTGGGACATGGGAATTCTTCTGTATCCTGTGGCAAAACCAAATATATTACTACTAAAAATACTCAGAAATATTCTTGCTACTAGCTTTTTGAAAACAACTGCATTATTTTCTCTAGGTTTGAGGGTAGGAGGAGGAAGAATGTGACAGCTCTTTCCTGGTTCTCCATGTCCCACCACCTCCATTTCCCTCTGAAAGTAAGGGAAGGGGAAGAAAATTTGAAGATAATACTTTTTACTCATTTTTCAAATTTTGTTTCTCTTTTTAATTTCAAATACAGGTGGGAAGTGCTGCTGTTTTCTGTGGATAAAGAGGAGGGTGCTCAATTTCTATTAAAGTCATGACACTACTTGAGAACTGACCAAAGAGAATTGATCAAAAAAGATTTTAACAAATTCATACTTTCCCCTTGACAAAAAAAATCCCCAAACCTCCAAGGTGTCTTTAGAACAAGTTGTATTTTCAGGGAAAGTATATAATTGGATTTTTATAGGATATATCGAAAGACATTTGTTTCAAATGCATTTTTGTCTTTGCTGTTATAATTTAAATTTCCTCACTTAAAAAATAAGAAAAAAAAGCCACAATTTTGCATTTTCATTCCCTTTTCGCTTTGCAGTGCAATGAAATTTTTAGAAAATTGTGCTCTCAATATAAACTTTTTTGCTCTTCCTCCAGGAAATATATTCTGGGGGTCGCCAGGGTGATGCTGGAGGGAAAAATGGGGCATCTCCAGCCTTTCCTGCAGCTGCCTGCCAGGATGCTGGGACACCCCGGGGAGACACAACCTCTTGCTGTGCTGGATCTTGTCTTCTGTACAAACCTGAAGGCAGGAAAAGTAAATACAATGTCTTAAATTCCTTATCCCATGCCAGAGAGGAGGATAAGGATTTAATTGTAATAAATTTTGTTGCTGAGTGGGTTGTTTATTTTTTTTTATTTATTGCTGATTATTTTTTTTTAATATCCTGATGAAGCCACCACTTTCCATCGGCATCACTAAGAGGTAAACCTTTCCCAGGACTACAGGTGTACACCCTGACTGCACCAAGGAACTGGGTAAAGGCCCATGAAACTTGCTGAAAGGTGGTTAGGAAGGTGGAAAAAGGGTTGAGAGCTAAAAATTGATTATCTCAGCCCCCAAGGAAACCTTTTTTCCTCGAGACCAGCCTCGATGCCGCAACGCAAGAGGGCAGGAACCAAAACTCCACCTGCCTCACAATTTTTTTCCCCTCCGCTGGTGGATTTAAGGCTGAGTCTTTATAGTGTAGGAGAAAAAGGGTTTTTTTTTTGTCGATTCTTTTTTCTTTTTCCTTTTCTCTCCTTTTCCCCAAAGCAAACCAATGTGCATGTACCCCTGCCTTTAAGAGGGTGCTGGTTTCTTCTCCCCTCTCCTCCTCAGCCCCCCCCAAATTTCAAGGAGAACACGCGGCTCATGAAAATTTAATGCCACATGTAACAAAGCAAAATGAATATTTAATTGGGGCTTTTATGTGAAACCAGATAACAAACCCAGTTACACACAGGAAAAAAAAAAAAAAATAAATAAAATTAAGCCCCTCTAATGTTTGATAAAAGCTGGTAGTGAAGCAGTTAAGCTATTGGCAACAAGCGGCTCCTAATAAACACTCGGCTAATTCTGTAGGAAAAGCACTAATTAGAAAAGCAATAATAATCGGTGTAATTGCTCTAAATTACCCTCCTCACAGAGAAGTGTGTTTGGATACTGAAGCGCAGCTGCTCCTGCTCCATCCAAGGCGCTGGCAGCCAGGGATGCTCTGCTTTTTCTCTGCTGCCCTCTCCAGGTCCAGGAAGGTGGAAGAGCTGTCACCTCCCACCATCCCAGGTGAAGGCAGGGAGAAACCCTTCACCCTGAGCACCTTTGGGTGTCCCAACCTGCCTGGGTTCAGCCTGGGATCCCTGGTAGCATCACCTGGTTGTGATGGCGGCTCTGCTGGCTCCAGAAAACACAGCAATGGGGTCCAGAGCGGGGATTGGTGTTGTTGAGGAGAAGTGAGGAGGTTTGGTAGGTCCCTCTGGACACCTAGCTGCTTATTTATCTGCCCAAGTAGAAATAATAGAGCTTAGTGGTTTGGACAGTTAGACAGTTGCATAGATGTTGCTTAAAGCATTGTAAGTCCACACGCCAAAACAGCCCCAAGTAGGAAAAGCACTAATTAGAAAAGCAATAATAATCGGTGTAATTGCTCTAAATTACCCTCCTCACAGAGAAGTGTGTTTGGATACTGAAGCGCAGCTGCTCCTGCTCCATCCAAGGCGCTGGCAGCCAGGGATGCTCTGCTTTTTCTCTGCTGCCCTCTCCAGGTCCAGGAAGGTGGAAGAGCTGTCACCTCCCACCATCCCAGGTGAAGGCAGGGAGAAATCCTTCACCCTGAGCACCTTTGGGTGTCCCAACCTGCCTGGGTTCAGCCTGGGATCCCTGGTAGCATCACCTGGTTGTGATGGCGGCTCTGCTGGCTCCAGAAAACACAGCAATGGGGTCCAGAGCGGGGATTGGTGTTGTTGAGGAGAAGTGAGGAGGTTTGGTAGGTCCCTCTGGACACCTAGCTGCTTATTTATCTGCCCAAGTAGAAATAATAGAGCTTAGTGGTTTGGACAGTTAGACAGTTGCATAGATGTTTCTTAAAGCATTGTAAGTCCACATGCCAAAACAGCCCCGGGGTTTGGAGCAAGAGCTGGAGAGCAGCATTGCTCCTTGGGGTTGCCAACCCTCTTCCCACATCTCCTCCACAAAGGGACCCATGGACACTCAGAAGCACAGAAAGGATGAAACCCAGAAGTTTCACACCAAAACACAAGGGAGAGGCCAGAGCTCAGCTCTTCATGTAAAGTTGTGAATATGGAATCCTCTATGATGCATTGGGATGCCTGGAGCAGAGGTGCATGAAGACCTCATGTCCTTGTGGTACACTCAGCAAGCGTGGGAGGACTGAACTGGCCCTCCCTCTCCAAGGGACTCCCAATGTTTTATTTTAAAACTCCTGGTTAGGAAGATGAGGATGCTGAAGATGCTGCATTTTTCATGGTTAAGGTTACAGTTAGATTTTTGGACGTCAGGAGCCCCCAAACGCTCCCGCATGTTGTAGGCAAAGCACTGACATTATTAGTGCAAGGATACTCTCCTGTGTGGTATTTTTTATTAATGGAAAATTTGTTTATGCTGATTTGAGCAAAATGAACAGAATAACAAACTTTCTTCGACTGCGTGTCTGTACCAGTCTGTACCAGTGAGGCTGCACCAGACCTGATAACCAGCATTTTCAGAGCAGTAAATTCCCTCCCCGTGCAGTAAGAAGCTCAAAGACAAGCTCAGAGTGACTGGAGAAGACCTGTGTACAGCTGGGGCTTCAGCCCAAACCTCACTCTTTGCCCCCAGCTGTGATGGCTGAGCTCTTCCTTCACCAAAAAAGCTAAATTAGTTGCAGACCAAGCAGTCCTGCTATTAGTTACCAACATACACACCTGCACAAGTCAAAACCATCCCTATGTAGCTGCTTTGAAGACAAATAATCCCATCAGCACCCAATTGTGCCTCCTCCTTGGTCTTCCCTGCTTTAGCAGCACAGATTAATTTAATCCAACAACACTTAAACTGTAACCCAGTGACATGCAACTATTTGCTGATAAAACAGAAATATTCACCTCTAAGCATTTGAGGTTCTTCACCCAGGAGCTTTGCCTTTCTCAGTGCCAGGACAATGACTGTAAAAATCAGGATGTCCTATCCTGAGGTGACCACAGGACAGTTTCCACATCGAGTTGGCCAAAACCAGCCCAATGCTGAACTCTTGCTTATGGATGCACCTGGGAAAACTGTTCTGACAGTTTATTCTCTACCGGTTGTGGTCTGAGTATGAACTTTATACTGCAAAGGCCACACATTGTGCCGTGCCCCCATGCATGCTTTGCTCATCTTGCATCGCCCTTCCCGGCAGCAGAACTTGGTATTTATGGTAGAAAGTTAATTTTTTTTAACACTGCGTTATTTTGGTCTGAGCAGCTTTCTTAAAGAGATCTGCATTGGCTCTGCATGAGGCAAAGTCCTCGATCAATAAAAAGGTGGGTGGATGTCCTTGGGGTTAGGGTCTTCCAGGCTGCTGGCAAGGATCATAGAATGGTTTGGGTTGGAAGGGACCTTAAAGGTCATCTTGTTCTAATCCTCCTGCCAGGGGCAGGGACACCTCCCACTGCAGCAAAGCGCCGGGCAGGTCGGATAAAATGGTCATTGAGTTCCCCTTCAGAGCTTGAACCTCTGATGGCAGACACACAAGAACAACTCCAAAATGTTCTCCAAAACTGGCCCCAAATGGCGTGACACCTTGATTCTCTTCACTTCCAGCAGCTCCCATGCCTGTAGAAAAGATGGTTGTTTTTTTTTATTTATTTAATTTCATTGATCTTGACGGAATCATTACGGATAAAATTATTCCAGGAAAAAAATAAGATGGTTAGAGCTGTCCCCAAATTTTCCCTGTAAGCAGAAAAGAAATGCAGAAACCTAAGGCAGTGTCATGGAGAGTCAAACCCCTCCTGAGCTGGGTTTAGTCCCCTCACTCCAGCGATGCTACTCAAGCTGCACCGCAGCCTCAGAGAGCGGACAGTCACGCTCCGAGTTTCCCTGTGTAATTACGTTTAAATCCTCGTTGCTTCCATGCATGTTTCAGCGTTACTTATATTGGTTTAATGATCCATTAAACAAATACTGTACTTCGGGAAGTGCTACTTTGCTTATGAACAATTACAGTTTCTCCAGCGTTCCACAAGCAAGAGGACTAAAGCACAGAGTGGGCTTGGAGCTTTAGGGGGTGTTAAGAAGGGTTTTTACCTATAGTAACATAACCCTTTCTGGTTTTGTGTATTTTAAAAAATATTTTGAGGACATTCAGAAGGTTTTTTTTGTTTGTTTCTTTTAAAAAGACCTTTCTGTAGGAACGCAAATGAATTACAACCTACCTGCACTCAAGAGGGGATTCCTATCTGGTAGGATTTACTCAACTGGAGGCAAATCCTGCAAATACTTCCTGAGTTTTGGTGCTGTGGACAGGTTCCAGGCACTGAAGAACATCCCATGAGCCAACCTCATCTTCCTCATCGCAGACACTGCGTGTCCAGCTATGTACATTGAAGCAAGTCCCACAATGACCATGTGTTTGGCCAAGAAAAGGAGACACATCCCTGACCCCTGTGGCAAGTAGCGCTTTACTCAGCAGTCCTTGGGCCTGGGATGGCCCTGGGGTGGGAAGGAGCCCACAAATGTCCTCCCAGAAAACTGGAGCTGCACTGGGACCTTGGGAATGGGGAACAACAGGTTTACCCAAAGAGGATCTTTGCATTAGGTGAACCCCGGCACAGGGGAAAAGGTTGAAAAGGAACCAGAAGGTGGAGGTGGGCAGAGACCATCCCATAGGAAGGAGGTGGACAGGGAGGATTCGGGAGACATCGGGGGGACCACAGGGGCCTCCCCCAACCCTGGCAGCATTCGGGGCTGTAAAACCCCATGAGCACTGGTAGCATCTGCAGGACGGTTTTCTGTTCCACCTAATTAGGGTGGCTGGGTCCACCTGAAACGTGTGCCAGCTCTTTCATGTGCCCATTCACCCTTTACTCCTTTCCAAAGTGGTCTCTTGTATCTTAAGACCTGCCTTATTGTACTTGGTCTGGCAGAGTGGAAAATTTAATTTTAAACTAATTAGTTTCTAAGTTGCCGAATATCCTCAAGTTACGGGGCATCATCTTTCCCAAAGGGGGAGAACAACATAACTCACCTGTATCCAACATTTGACACTGCTGGAGTCAAGAGCAGGGAAACAAAGGATGCCCAATTGCTTATTGTCTTGGCTCAAAGGTCGAGAGTCATTTATGACAAAGCTCTAATTAATAGTTTATTACCCGTAACTGACCACAGTCTCTTTTGTTAGCATTTAATATTATTAGCTAAAGGTTTGCTTTGAATGCAGAATGAGGTTATCTTTGAAATCAGCTTGTTCTGCTCTCCTTGGTCTTCAAACAAGGCTGCCCTATGGCCCGTCGCTGCCGCGTCCCCTGAGCACCAGCCTGTTGGTGTCAGCAGCTCTTCACCTGACACCAAATCATCGACGCGCTGTTGCTCTGATTACTTGGTCACTGAAAGGTCATGTGGCTATAAATACTATTTTCCAATTATTTGGATAAATGGGCCAGTAATCTTGCAAAGACCAGCCTGCTCTTCAAAGCTAACGACAGCAGTGATCACCGTCCAGATTTAATTTTTCAAGTTCATAC
The DNA here is from genome assembly GCF_001431845.1 of Calidris pugnax. NCBI lineage: Eukaryota > Metazoa > Chordata > Aves > Charadriiformes > Scolopacidae > Calidris > Calidris pugnax. The sequence goes on along the minus strand of NW_015091300.1, from coordinate 2,354,837 downwards.
AACATCTCTGTTACTCTGACAGCACGCAATGCCACAATGCTTTTCAAAATATTATGTTAGGGCTTCTCCTCCTTTTTTTTTTTTTTTTTTTTTTTTTAATTTTCTTTGGTCCTTTGAAAGACCAAAGGAGAAACCCGAAAGGAGAGCCTGGACATCGGGGTGTGGACACAGCACCTGCCTTTGGGATCACAACAAGCCTCCACCCTATGGTTGGGTTTTGGAAGGGGCTTTGGGTGGAAGTGGTACCCATTTTCACAGCACTATCCCAAAGCATCTTCTTTCCTGGCTGATAACAAGAGTGGGGACATCCAAAGGGGATTTGGGAATGAAAGATTTGCACTGAGCAGTGTTGCACCCTATTGCTGCTTTTTACCTTCTGTATGTCTCTGCACAGTCATTTAGGAGTTTATTTAAGGCACTTACAGATGAACATCATATATAGCAAGTTGGTGGTGATGCTGCCAATTCCCATTTGAGATCTGCTGCCATCATCTCAGGATGTTGTGCAAGAAGTTGGGTGGGAAGGGGCCAGGAGAGCAAGCCTGGGGGGAGCCCCTGCCCCAGGGACCTTCCCTCTGCTAGAAAAAGTTCCGACCTCCCTGTTGCTGCCTTTATGTCATTCCTGCATGTGGGATCTGCACAGGGCAAGAGAAGAGAAAAGTTATTTTAAACAAAACAACAAAATAATTCTATGGTCTCCTCACCTCTCCTTCTTCTTGTAACTTGATCTCCTCACTTCTTGGGATAATATCTATTTTCTTAGTGTCGACTATGCTATGGGTCCCAGTGACAACACTGATCACTGCAGAGGCACAGCAGATTTTTCCATTCACTGGCAATTTAAAGAAAAATAAAATTCAATTAAAAATATATAACACAACTGGGGGTATAAAAAGTATTAATAAGTTCAAGAGTTAAATTGTGGCTCAAACCTTTTTTTCAACTGGAGCTTTTTTTCAAAAGTAGATTTTTCCCCAGTAGAATTAAATTCCAAATAAAACATTTTGAATAGAAAGAGTTCTTTTGCTTTGATGGTGTTCCTTTGAAATAACTCCCTAAAGCTTTTCTTAAATCCTCCTCCTGTGATCCAAGCAGTTTGGCGGAACAGAGGCTAAAAATCAAAGAACTGGGGTTATTAATCAACAGGAGTTTCAGTTAAGAAAGTTACCCCAGGTTTCCTTTAATGAAGTGTACCATGGATGGCTGTGACCCCATGGAGCATGGGAAGACCCACGTCCTTGCCTGTTCCAGCAAGCCCCAGGAAGATGCTGATGGTATGGACAGAAAATGCCATTTGCAGAAAGGTTCTTGCTCCAAACAGTGGTCACTGGTGGGTCTCACCCCTTTCCCTGAGATGCAGTTTGGTACCAAGCCTTCTCCTGCTATTGATTACTCCTGTCCCTTGTAAAACAGCTCCCTGGTTTTGCTTCAGGAGCTCTCCCACTTGAACACACTATGATAAGCTCCCATGTTCCTCCATTACATCCATCCACATCCCAAACTCACTCTCCTCCTGATACTTTCAGCCACTATCAGAAGTAGTGCACGTGGCTGAAGGGGCCATGGCCAGATCCAGTGCAGGGACAACCATGGACACCCAGCCTGTAGCCGTACCATCATAGCCATCACCACCCGGTTTTTGGAGATGCTGATGCTTGGCAGAAGTGATCCTCCAAGCATACAAGGCACTTCACACAGTTCATCTCATCCTGGCATCACCAAAAGTGGTACCCAAACCCTGCCTGTCATTTTCCTCTCCAGGAGGGCACAGAGATGCAGTTGGTGGGCTCTCCCCAGGACAGGAGACATTGGCTTTTACCATGGGAAGACCACATCATCGAACCACACTCTATATTTCAGAAGTCCCCAGTACATGTTTGGCGCTGGATGGACAGCCAGGCTGGCCACCACTCATCCATTCCCTGTTCTCTGCTGCCATCGGGTGGATGTTTGATTTTATTCAGGATAAAGCTGAAAAATCCCAGCGTGTTTTCCCATCCTGGCCACGGGCAGTAAATTCCCTGGCCTTTGGTCACGGAATCACGGAATTGTCAGAGTCAGAAGGGACCTCTAGAGATCATCTGGTCCTGTTAAAGCAGGAACGCCTCAGGACTTGAAGATCTCCAGAGAAGCGGACTCCATGACCTCCCTGGGCAGCCTGTTCCAGGGCTCCGTCACCCTCACTGTAAATAAGTTTTTTCTCATATTTGAATGGAACTTTCTATGTTCCAGCTTGAGCCCGTTGCCCCTTGTCCTATCACTGGAAACCACTGAAAAGAGTCCGGCTCCATCATCCTTCAACTCACCCTTTAGATACTTATAAACATAAATAAGGTCTCCCCTCAGTCTTCTCTTCTCCAGGCTAAAGAGTCCCAGCTCCTTGAGCCTTTCTTCATAAGGGAGATGCTCCAATCCTTGAATCATCTTTGTTGCCCTTCGCTGGACTCTCTCCAGCAGTTCCCTGTCTCTCTTGAGCTGGGGAGCCCAGCACTGGACGCAGGATTCCAGTTGTGGCCTCACCAGCGCAGAGTAGAGGGGGAGAATGACCTCCCTCGACCTGCTGGCCACACTCTTCCTTATGCAGCCCAGGATTCCATTGGCCCTCTTGGAGACAAGGGCACATTGCTGGCTCATGGAAAGTGTGCTATCTACCAGGACCCCCAGATCTTTCTCCTCAGTAGTGCTTCCCAGATGATCCATCCCTAATCTATATTGGTGCCTGGGGTTCTTCCTCCCCATGTGAAGGACCCTACCTTTGTCCTTGTTGAACCTCATTAAGTTCTTCTCTGCCCAGCTCTCCAGCCTGTTCAGGTCGTGCTGGATGGCAGCACAGCCCTCTGGGGTCATGCAGGCAAAGCCATGGGAGCCTGGAGACATGGAAAGAGCCCTGATATTTCCCCCCCTTCCCAGGAACAAGCTGGTTTTGGGCACCATGGAGAGCTGGCAAGACCCAGCAGGCAGCATTGTCGGGTCTTATCTCTAAAGTCAGTGGTCTGAATCCAACCCCACCTGGTTGACTGGTGTTATTTATTGGTCCCCTTAGCCGTGACCTTGCAAATTCCACCCCAGGAGAGGCAAGGTTCTAAACAGCAGCAGGATTTAGCACTAGCACCCACCTTGGAATGACCCCAGGGCCAGAACCTTTCTTGCACCCACTTGTTCAGGAGCCAGCAGTCACTGGCATGGGATGCCCAAGACAACACAGGGCAGGGTTCATGCTGAGCAGGGCACCACAGGCTTTTGGAGACCTTCTGAATGAACTGGAAGTGAAGCTACTGGCAGAGGGGAAAAACAAAATCAATGCACATCTTAATTTCTCAGCCAACTTTGCTGAGATAATCATCCCACAGCCAAAACCTGTCCCAGACAAGATCCGCTCCTGTCTAATACCACAAGTGGATCTTCTTCATGACAGGCCACACGACTTCTGAGAATTACTTCAAACTGCAGCATTTGCAGAGGTTTTTTGCATTGTTTTGCACCTACCATAGACAGCAGTATCTCATTTAAAAGGTGTAAATCACTATTTTCCGTGCCAGAGCAGCAGGGCAGAAAGCCCAGAGCATGATCTCAGCACTGAAATTTGGACAGATAACATGCTTGTACAGAAAATCTGTGGTAGCTCAATGGAGGAGTCAACCAACCTGATCCTGCTGAGCCCCAAGATGCTGCCAAGATGTTTGGGGCTGATGCAGCGTGACATGAAGTGTCACCTATAACCTGGACCAATGTGCTATTTTTGTACAGTACTCAGCGACAACAATGCTTCAATATACAGAACAAGTGCTAGATGTGTTACTTCCCCATCATCACTGAGCATCCACCTCTGGTGCTCTGTTCCTGGATCTTCCATTGCATTTCAACCCTTTCCACCACAGAGGAAGTCCCCAGGGAGAGTTTTCCCACCAATTGCATCTCCTCTTGCCAGGCTGCACCCTCACTCCCTGGCTGGCCAGTAGATACTCGTCCACTAGTGGTGGACCAAACAGAACAGAAATATCAAGATCAATATAAAGAGAAACATCAAGAAATATCCTGCAGCAGGATAGTGGTGTGGCTCTTCATAGAATCGTTTTGGTTGGATGAGACCTTTAAGATCATCAAGTCCAAACGTTAACACAGTTACCACTGAACCATGTCCCTCAGAACCCCATCTACACATCTTCCTTCTAAGTGGCCCTAAATACCCTGTGAGACTGAGCATCCTTTGTTAAATGTGTCCTAACCTTGTGAGTAGGTTCAAAAGGCCAGGGGATGGCAGAGCCTGGACTGACAACAGCACAGGCACAGCTGTGCAAACCAAAACAGAAAATCACAGGAGACATTTTCAAGTTAGGCAGAAAGAACACAAAGCAGCAAATCAGGGTATTGAAAAAGATATCTTAAGTTTTCCCGGTGAGATTTGATCATCCATGAGTAGTGAAGCACTTCCCTTCCCATCCTGGTGGAAAGAGGAGCTAGGAAAGCCGTGAGCAGGAGCCATCACCACTTCTGGAGCAACTGTTCCATGAGGAAAGGCTGAGAGAGTTGGAGTTGTTCAGCCCAGAAAAGACAAGGCTCTGGGGAAACCTTATAGCAGCCTTCCAATACCTAAGAGGGGGCTGCAGGAGAGATGCAGAAGAACTCTATCAGGGTGTGGAGCCATAGGATGAGGGGTAACAGGATGAGAGGGAACAGTTTTAAACAAAAGAGGGGAGATTGAGATGAGATCTCAGGAAGATAAGTGGCCCTAAATACCCTGTGAGACTGAGCATCCTTTGTTAAATGTGTCCTAACCTTGTGAGTAGGTTCAAAAGGCCAGGGGATGGCAGAGCCTGGACTGACAACAGCACAGGCACAGCTGTGCAAACCAAAACAGAAAATCACAGGAGACATTTTCAAGTTAGGCAGAAAGAACACAAAGCAGCAAATCAGGGTATTGAAAAAGGTATCTTAAGTTTTCCTGGAGAGATTTGATCATCCATGAGTAGTGAAGCACTTCCCTTCCCATCCTGGTGGAAAGAGGAGCTAGGAAAGCCGTGAGCAGGAGCCATCACCACTTCTGGAGCAACTGTCCCATGAGGAAAGGCTGAGAGAGTTGGAGTTGTTCAGCCCAGAAAAGACAAGGCTCTGGGGAAACCTTATAGCAGCCTTCCAATACCTAAGAGGGGGCTGCAGGAGAGATGCAGAAGAACTCTATCAGGGTGTGGAGCCATAGGATGAGGGGTAACAGGATGAGAGGGAACGGTTTTAAACAAAAGAGGGGAGATTGAGATGAGATCTCAGGAAGACCTTCTTTGGTGTGAGGGTGGTGAGAGCCTGGCCCAGGTTGCCCAGAGAAGCTGTGGCTGCCCCATCCCTGGAGGGGTTCAAGGTCAGATGGGGCAGAAGGGTTCATCCCTGGAGGGGTTCAAGGTCAGGTTAGACGGGGCTTTGAGCAATCTGGTTGGGTGTGAGGTAACCCTGCCCATGGCAGGGGGTTGGAACAAGATGATCTGAAAGGTCCCAGCAAGGGTAGGGTCCTGCACCTGGGGAGAAATAATCCCATGCACCAGCACAGATCAGGGGCTGACCTGCTGGAGACCACCTCAGAGGAGAAAGATCTAGGAGTCCTGGTGGACAATAGGATGACCATGAGCCAGCAATGTCCCTTGTGGCCAAGAAGGCCAATGGCACCCTAAGGGGCATCAAGAAGAGTGTGGCCAGCAGATGGAGGGAGGTCATCCTGCCCCTCTGCTCTGCCCTGGGAAGGCCTCATCTGGAGCACTGGGTCCAGTTCTGGGCTCCCCAGTTCCAGAAGGACAGGGAAGTGCTGGAGAGGGGACAGCAGAGGCTACAAAGATGCTGAGGGAACTGGAACATGTCTTGGAGAGGGGACAGCAGAGGATACAAAGATGCTGAGGGAATGGGAACATGTCTCTTACAAGGAAAGGCTGAGGGACTTGGGTCTGTTTAGTCTGGAGAAGAGAAGCCCCCAAGGGGGAGTCTGATCAATAAATATAAATACTTCAAGGGTGGGTGTCAGGAGGATCATAGAATCATAGAATGGTCCAGGACAGAAGGGACCTTCAAAGGCCATCTAGTCCAACCCCCCCGCAGTCAGCAGGGACACCCCCAACTAGACCAGGTTGCCCAGGGCCTTGTCGAGCCTCACCTTGAATATCTCCAGGGATGGGGCCTTAACCACCTCCCTGGGCAACCTGTTCCAGTGCTCCACCACCCTCACAGTAAAGAACTTCCTCCTAATCTCCAATCTAAATCTGTTCCCCTCCAGTTTAAAGCCATTGCCCCTCGTCCTGTCAATGCAGGCCTTTGCAAACTGGCGCTCCCCAGCCTTCCTGTAGGCTCCCTTCAGGTACTGGAAGGCCGCTATTAGATCTCTCCGGAGCCTTCTCTTCTCCAGGCTGAACAACCCCAGCTCCCTCAGCCTGTCCTCGTAGCAGAGGTGCTCCAACCCCCTGATCATCCTTGTGGCCCTCCTCTGGATCTGCTCCATCAGGTCCATGTGCTCCATCCCCCTGATCATCCTTGTGGCCCTCCTCTGGATCTTCTCCATCAGGTCCATGTCCTTCTTGTATTGAGGGCTCCAGACCTGCACACAATACTCCAGGTGAGGTCTCACCAGAGCAGAGTAAAGCAGAAGAATCACCTCTCTGGACCTGCTAGCAATGCATCTTTTGATGCAGCTGGATCTCCTCCACCAGCACCCCCAAGTCCCTTTCCTCAGGGCTGCTTTCCAATACCTCACCCCCTAGTTTGTATTGGTGGCGAGGATTGTTCCGGCCCAGGTGCAGAACCTTGCATTTGCTCTTGATAAACTTCATGAGGTTTTACAAGAACAGAGGTGGGCCCACCTCTCCAGCCTGTCCAGGTCCTTTTGGATGACATCCCATCCCTCTGGTGTATCGACATCACCACACAGCTTGGTGTCATCTGCAAACTTGCTGACGGTGCCTTTAATCCCTCTGTCTATATCTTTGATAAAAATGTTAAACAGTATTGGTCCCAGCACAGACCCTTGAGGGACACCACTTGTTACTGCTGTCCATCTGGACTTCGAGCCATTGAATACCACCTTCTGGATGCGACCATCCTTATCCACTGAACAGTCCACCCATCAAATCTGTACCCCTCCAGTTTGTCAGTCAGGATGTTGTGGGGGACTGTGTCAAAGGCCTTACTGAAGTCCAGATAGATCACATCCATAGGTTGCCCCTTGTCTACTGACCAAGTCACTTTATCATAGAAGGCCACTAGGTTAGTCAGGCAGGACCTGCCCCTAGTAAAGCCATGTTGGGTGTCCTGGATCACCTCCCTGTCCTTCATGTGCCCAAGCATGGCATCTAGAAGGATTTGTTCCATGATCTTCCCAGGCACAGAGGTGAGACTGACAGGTCGGTAGTTCCCAGGGTCCTCCTTTCTACCCTTTTTAAAAATGGGTGTGATGTTCCCCTTCTTCCAGTCTGCAGGGACTTCACCTGACTGCCATGATTTTTCAAATATCATGGAGAGTGGCTTGGCAACTACGTCAGCCAGTTCCTTCAGTACTCTGGGATGTATCTCATCAGGTCCCATGGACTTGTATATCTTCAGGCTCCTGAGTTGATCACGTACCTGGATGGGCCCAGACTTTTTTCAGTGGTGCCCAGGGACAGCACAACAGGTAACCGGCACAAACTTGGATGTGAGAAGTTCTCCTAGACACTAGGAGAAACTTCTTTCCTGTGAGGGTGGCAAAGCCCTGGCAGAGGCTGCCCAGAGAGGTGGTGGAGTCTCCATCTCTGGAGACATTCAAACCCTGCCTGGACACGTTCCTGTGCAACCTGCTCTGGGTGGACCTGCTTTGGCGAAGGGGTTGGACTGGATGATCTCCAGAGGTCCCTTCCTACCCCATAGCATTCTGTGATTCTGTCCCCTTCCAACCTGAACCATTCTGTGATTCTATGATTCTTGAAGCAGCCCGATCTGCTGAGCCACAGGCAGAACATGGCAAAGGCAACAAGAAGGAGAAACAGAGAAGCAGCCACAGAAACTGGCTCCTGCTACTGGCTTATGAAGCTCTCATGGCCTGGAAGTCCTCTGCCAAGCTCCCATTTTTCCTCTGCCCCTAAATTAAATGGGATGCTCAGGCGCTGACAGAAGACTATCAGCAGAAAGCAAGGTTAAAAAAGCAATAATTCAGCCACTTAACTGCCACCGTCGTTCCTTCCTATCTCTGCATTCTTGATAAACAAATTCATAACAAGATTTTACTGCTCCGTTCCCCCGAGCAGTCTATTAGTCTGTCGCTCAACGTGCACTACCAGCCGAAGCCGAGCTCCCACAATACAACATCCCTCAAGACGACCTCCTTTGCATTCGCTATGATGTAATTATGCTAATTATCCAGCCGGCTTTAATATCCTCGTATTTTCCAGGAGGTTTATGATCAAACCTGTTCCTTTAATTTACTTTCCCCGCCGTCGGAGCCGGGGCGTTCGGATGCGCTCTGCCACACGTACGCCTCTCTGCGGGCTGTCACGGCTCGTCAAGGCCACGGGGAGCTTAGGCATAACTTTGTCCCAGCTGACAAGAATTCTAAAAATTACTTCTCCTAACTAGCATTTAGCCAATGTTTGATGGCTTCTCCCATCTATAACATCGTGCCGATAATGCCTGTGCATTTCAAGGTTTCATCGTTTTTGTTTTTTTCTTTTCTTGTGTGTGGTGAAGTAAATTGCCCAGGAAACCATCACATATTCACCCTTCCACTTGCACTGAAAGCCCTGCCTGTTAGATTAACATTTATCTGTGGGGAAAAAAAAACAAACAAACAAACAAAAAAAGCCCCAAAACCTAGAAATTTTGGAGGCCAGATCCTCACAGCCAGGATAAAACTGACGGATGTGTTATAAAACTGATGCCACGGCCAAGAAGCCGGCCTTCCCATGTCTGGAATGAATTGCTTTAAGTAATACATATGAAAAATATCATTTGACATAAAAATCTCATTAACTTCCCGGCTGCCTGAAATACAGCGTGGTTCAGACCCTGCCGAAGTGGATGACAGAAAGTCCTTCTCACTCGAAGAGTATTAGCTTACTTAGGAATATTTCCTTTCACATTTGTGAAGTTTCAGTGCAGGATACGGGTTTCATTAGCTTTTTCATTTCAAGTTTCGCCCTGTGCTTTCTTTTTTTAGAAATGAAGTAAAAATCTGGATTTTCATGGCTCGAGGCTACCACAAATTTTTCTCCCCATTAAATGCGATTTAAATACCAAGAAACCATTGGTCGTAATCGTAATAAAATAACCAAACGTGACCCAGATCCCTTTTATAGAGGGATTTTTGGTGTGCATCATTTTCATAAGTTCCTGGGGTGTGTGGTGGCCTTTAGAACTTGGTAAATTGAAAGTTTTTTCAAACTATTTCCTGTTTTTCCCCCATCTGTCACTGTTGAGCTGAGCTGCCTCATGTTGTTACACGAGAAAAATGATGCACTTAACAATATTTTATAGATTCATTCATGGGCTGTGCAGAGGGTTCTCATCACAGGCTGTGTCTCCTTGCAGCAGCCCCGGTGCAGGTCGGGAGAGATGGAAATGGTGTGGTGACTTCTGCAGAGCCTGTACCAGCACCAGACCTACCCCCACCCCAGTGCATGGGTGGATGAAGGTCCATCACACCTTCTTAATTTTCCTCTCTCATACAGAAAAACAACTCCAGAAGATTATGTGGCAAGAAGGTAACCAGCACACATGTTCCCTGTGTACAGTTGTTTCACCCACACAGGATCTTCCTTTCAAGTGACAATCCCCACCTAATCCTAGCCATTAGGGCTACGAAGGTGATGAAGGGACGAGGACATCTCTCTGATGAGGAAAGGCCGAGGGACGTTTTGAGTCTGGAGAAGAGAAGACCGAGGGGGGATCTGATCAAGGCCTATAAATACTTAAAGGGTGGGTGTCAGGAGGATGGGGCCAGGCTTTTTTCAGTGGTGCCCAGGGACAGGACAAGGGGGAACGGACACAAACTTGACCATAAGAAGTTCCATCTCAACATGAAGAGTAACTTGTTTCCTGTGAGGGTGGCAGAGCCCTGGCAGAGGCTGCCCAGAGAGGTGGTGGAGTCTCCTTCTCTGGAGACATTCCAACCCCACCTGGACACGTTCCTGTGGGACCTGCTCTGGGTGGACCTGTTTTGACAAGGGGTTGGCCTAGATGGCCCAGAGGTCCCTTCCAACCCCATATCATTCTGTGATTCTGTGATTTCTCTTCACTGTTAATTCAAAGTGCAGAAGGCCAATCCTCCACACAACCACAAAGCTGCTCAGCCCAACCTTGCATCTCGTCTGAAGGCTTCAGAGACAAGACGGTGCTTGGAGAAGATACGGAAGATGACCCATGACGTATGAAGGAGCACCTCAGCTCCTTCAACTTGAACCAGAGGACCTGGCAGCTGAGCCTGGTGTTGGGGGCACCTCAGCAATATAGCAACAAGCCTCAACGCACTCTCCTCGCCTTTGCTTCGAATTGCCAAATTCTTGCCTTGTAGAAACAGTTGCCAATGACACACCAGAAAAACCTTCAGATGAGAGAACTTTCCTCACATGAAGAGTGTGAAAGAGAGCACCTTAGAGGTGTGAGGCTTGGGGAAGGAAACAAGATTAATCTCTTGGCTGAATTAGACACAGTCTTAGAGAGAAAAAGTAGATAGAGTCTGAAGGAATGCTCTTCCCTTGAAAGCTAAACAGCATCAGCCACAAGGAGTCAGGTTTCTCCTGTCCTCCCACCACAGGCTAAGCAGGCAGATGAAGGAAACGAGTGCCCAACCCACAACCAGGCAATGGGGACAAGATCAATCTTAACAGATCCAGGGGGGAAACCCAGGCTGCTGACTCCACCAGGTACCCCAAAATAGTCAGGAGCTGTAAGACAGGGGAAAGCCGCTCCTAGGAGACCTTCCTTCCCAAACTCTGACCTCTGGTACAACACAGGAAGAGAAGTTAGCAAGCAAAGAGATCTGTAGGACATCCCAGCTGTGGAGAATTGTGTTTTAGATTAGAGATAATTCAAACGGGCAAAGCTCTGACTCAGGAGATCAGGAAATATCCTAGATGGATTTCAGGGATCTCAACTGTATTTACCAGACTGTTAAATGAAAACTGTCTCCAGCCTGCTTCACTGCCCAGAATCACCTGAGCACCATCTTGGTTTCTTAGAATCATAGAATGGTTTCAGTTGGAAGGGACCTTAAAGATCATCCAGTTCCAACCCCCTGCCCTGGGCAGGGACACCTCCCACCACACCAGGTTGCTCCAAGCCCCCTCCAACCTGGCCTTGAACCCCTCCAGGGATGGGGCAGCCACAGCTTCTCTCGCCAACCTGGGCCAGGCTCTCACCACCCTCCCACCAAAGAAGTTCTTCCCCACATCTCATCTCAATCTCCCCTCTTTCAGTGTCAAACCCTTCCCCCTCGTCCTATGGCTCCCCTCCCTGATCCAGAGTCCCTCCCCAGCTCTCCTGGAGCCCCTTGAGGGACTGGAAGGGGCTCTAAGGTCTCCCCGGAGCCTTCTCTTCTCCAGGCTGAACCCCCCCAACTCTCTCAGCCTGTCTTCCGAGCTTCAGAGACATAGGAGATTGACTCCAGGACAGTTGTTCAACCATGCAATCTGTAACATCTGAGAAAGACCCTGGGCATGAACCTCCTCAAAAGCAGAAGCTTCAGCATTCCCCAGTCACATGGGAAATAAGCGAGGCTGGGTTTATTTACATCAGGCTAACCCCGTATCACGTGCCCCTGAAATAATTTCAAAATAGATCTTCTACCAGGGCTGGGGCAGGGGCGAAGACAAACACTCAATTCATGTGCTAGAGCGTTCAAGGACAAGCAGGAGGTGAGCTGCTGAGACCAGCAAATCCTGTTGTCTTTACACCAAACCCACAGGGAAATAGGGACGGCTGAGAGAGGAAAAGGTAATCTTTTTGATATAGCAACGAGTGGTTGACAGACCAGAAAGCTTTGCATGAAACACCTTTTCAAACAGCCCAGGGCTTTAGGGCATGAATGTGGAATTTCTGTGTCTACCAGGACTACACCAGCACTACTGAAGTTGCCTCCAACCAGAAAAGATGGTGTTTGCTAAAACTAACCTGGGGAAGAAACAGGCTTTCGTTCCCAACCACGGAACGAGTCCTGCCAGCACGAACAGTGACCAGGTTGTTGTGGGAAAGTCTGGCAGGAGAGTAAAGAGAGTGCAGCTCCATCTGGGAACACCTGAAGCAAAGTTTATATGTGAAACGTTATGCGAAGAACAAAGACCATGTGCCCAAGAGCGATAGACAACATCTGACCGTGGTGGTTGGCTGGGACATCAACTGCAGAATCAAGTTTAGTGCAGTGGAAACCTCGCCCATAGGAAGTCAAGGTTGCCTCGCCAGGGAGTCACAAGGTGCTCTAAGAAACTCCATGGTCACAATAACACATGATTCGAACCAAGCTTGGTACCCACCTGAGACCACAAGGTCTTACCTGCAACTGCTGTAGGATGTCTTTAAAACATGTTTTCATGGCTTTTTTTCCAGATTCTAACTGTCCTAGCCTTTGTGAGGCCTAAGGTTTTGCACAAACCATTTTAAGGGGAGAAAATTACATCTCCCAATGACACAGACCAAGAGATTGCTTCCTCAGGTTATAAGATAATGAAGCTGGAGAGTTAAAAAATAGTACAGCACAGACAATTTTTGGAAGACAAGTTTGCAAGATGAGGAAGTAATTTTCCACCCTACACCAAGCTGTGTGGTGTGATCAACATGCTGGAGGGAAGGGACACCATCCAGAGGGACCTGGACAGCATGGAGATGTGGGCCTGTGTGAACCTCATGAAGTTCAATCAGGCCAAGTGCAATGTCCTGCACTGCAATCCCAGGCACAAACCCAGGCTAAGTGGAGAATGGATGGAGAGCAGCCCTGAGGAGAAAGATTTGGGGGTGCTGGTGGATGAGAAGAAAGTCACCTGCATCCTGGACTGCATCCCCAGCAGTGTGGCCAGCAGATGATGGGAGGTGATTCTGCCCCTCTGCTCTGGGGAGAGCCCCCTGCAGGGCTGCCTCCAGCTCTGGGGCCACCAACAGCAGAAGGACACGGACCTGTTGGAGCAGGGCCAGAGGAGGCCACGGAGATGCTCCAAAGCCTGGAGCCCCTCTGCTTGAGGACAGGCTGAGACAGTTGAGGGGGTTCAGCCTAGAGAAGAGAAGACTCTGGGGAGATCTTAGAGCCCCTTCCAGTCCCTCAAGGGGCTCCAGGAGAGCTGGGGAGGGACTCTGGATCAGGGAGGGGAGCCATAGGACGAGGGGGAAGGGTTTGACACTGAAAGAGCGGAGATTGAGATGAGATGTGGGGAAGAACTTCTTTGGTGGGAGGGTGGTGAGAGCCTGGCCCAGGTTGGCGAGAGAAGCTGTGGCTGCCCCATCCCTGGAGGGGTTCAAGGCCAGGTTGGAGGGGGCTTGGAGCAACCTGGTCTGGTGGGAGGTGTCCCTGCCCAGGGCAAGGGGTTGGGACTGGATGATTTTTAAGGTCCCTTCCAACCCGAACCATTCTACAATTCTGTGATTCTAAGACACAAATTCTGTTGTTAGGAGGTAAGGAAACGAGTGAAGACCATAAAGGGGATCAGGAGTGTCCTGACTTCATACAACAGCTTTGAGAAGGAGAAATGTTCACATCCAGACAGAAGTTACTGTGCTTTATATAACAACGGCTGGAGGAACTTTAGAACGGATGCCTACCGCATGTGAAGGGAGTCAGATGATTTTCATATCATGTGGGAACAGAACATTCAAAGTGAGAAATATTCAGTAGAAGACTTGTCAGAAAGATTTAATTTTATATTAGCTGGAGACACGTGGGGTGACATACGATCAGGGAGGTTGCATGGCTGGAAAGGTGACCAGGGGACCAACTTGTCTGCTTTTATTCAGAAGTCCCATGTATTTCACACTTTTCCATGCAATATTTTAACTCTGTCAAAAGTGCTGCCTCCTTTTTTAAAAAAAAAAAAAAATAATTCAAAGCTAACAAAATTTGGTATCCCCTTTTATTTACATGGGATGAAAATTACTGCCTAACACTGTGCAACAAAGCTTTCTTGGTATTTTAAGGTCCTTAAAACATTGTAATCAACAAAGGTTGCTTTTCTTTTTTTTTTTTTTTTTTTAAGTGTAGTAATTTGCAAAAGATCGGGTAATTATTTTGGTATTAATTTGCGTTTGCTCTTTCAAACTTCTTCACTCTCCCAAGCACCAGGTTATATTTAAACCCTTGATAGCAGTGAAAGAGCACGTGCCACCAGTCATTCTCACCCACTCTGTGAGGGGAGAAGAGCACAGATGGTTTATCAGATTGCTTTGGACATGTCCTTTGGGTTGATGCTTAAGGTCAAATGAGCTCATCTTACATAAGGATTCAAGGTCAATGAGGGTCCTCAGGCCTTGTCCAAAGCATCTTTACCCTTACAATGACCAAGGGCGACTCGCAAGTAGTGTCACGTCTGCTGATTCCAAGGACTACTAGGAACAAAAATAGTCCATCAACTGATGTACAACTAGTTTCATAAATATCAACACCTGTTTCTCATTATTTTGCCTCTTTGAAGAAGATACTTTCCTATTTCACCAGGTCAGAAGGCCAATCCCTTGAGTTACAAGGCTTGAGTTACAGTCTGGAGGACAGCACCTCCAACACTGCCACATTAACTAAGGACAAAAGAGCCACCCTGAGGGGTCTCACTGGGTGGAAACCAGACCAGTTCCACAAGCCAAAGGAAGGAGGACACAAAGCAAAACACTTCTCTGTAGTCAAGAAGAAATTACTTCAAAGTTTCCATGACTAAGAGCTACAGGGTGTCAAAGGTTAGTGCACTGTCAAAAAAAATACTGTAGCTTCACAAAATCAGCTGGAGGCTGGAAGGTAGGAAAATGTGCAAGTTAAAAGTCAGTTCTGCTGCTGCATCTTCAGGCAACCAAGTAATTCCTCAGGAGTTTAAATTTCTTTGGAAGCAGGTAGGGTTGACACACACAAGGAGTACCTGAGGACTGCTTAGTGGTGGTTTTTGTCAGTGTTAGGTTGATGGTTGGACTCAATGATCTGAAAGGTCCCTTCCGACTTGGACAGTTCTACATTTCTATGACTGCCCCAAACAAGGGGATATAATACTACCCACTGACTGTGCTTATCAGCTTCCTGTCTTTATGTCCATACCCTTCATCACACTCTACCTCTGCCTCCCTTGGCACTCCTCCACACAAACATTTAACAGATCATTTTTCCCCTACTCCTCCATAGCTGAGGAGCTTTGACGCCCACATTGAGAGAACCTGATACCTCTGCTGCATAAAACAACCCATGCAAGGACCTTTTAAGGAAGTGAGGCTGAGAAAGAGGTCTACTACTATTTTTTTTTATTTATTTTTTTAACATTTGAAATTATGGTTTTGTTACCTCTATCATACTCAATATCAGTATTTCATCCCATTTAAATTTTCATGCTTGCTTATTTTTTTTTCTGTGAGAAAGAGGCTCTGAAGGACTTGGCTGGTGATAGAGCCGACAGTGCCTCGTCCACACGGGTAACAAGAACACAAAATACCAAAAACGATCCAAGACTGCTCAGTGAAAGGCTGTTTCATCAATGCCAGCTAGACCAATTCAGGAATTAGGAATTTTGAGTTGAACTGGAACTCAAAGATCCCATGACATGGGAAGAAGCCCACTGATTCCTCCCTGCTCCTCTAAATGTTTTAATCCATCTTAACTAGATATCTTCACAGAATCACAGAATGATACGGCTTTGGAAGGGACCTCTGGAGATCATCTAGTCCAACCCCCTGCCAGAGCACGTCCACCTAGAGCAGGTTGCACAGGATCGTGTCCAGGCGGGGTGTGAATGTCTCCAGAAAAGGAGACTCCACCACCTCTCTGGGCAGCCTCTGCCAGGGCTCTGACACCCTCACAGGAAAGAAGTTCCTCCTCATTTTTTAGACTGAACTTCCTATGTTCAAGTTTGTGCCCATTCCCTCTTGTCCTGTCCCTGGGCACCACTGAAAAAAGCCTGGCCCCATCCTCCTGACACCCACCCTTGAAGTATTTTTAGGTGTTGATCAGATCCCCTCTCAGTCTTCTCCAGTCTAAAAAGACACAAGTCCCTCAGTCTTTCCTCATCAGAGAAATGTTCTGGGCCCCTCCTCATCTTTGTAGCCCTCTGCTGTCCCCTCTCCAGCAGTTCCCTCTCCTTCTTGAACTGGGGAGCCCAGAACTGGACCCAGTGCTCCAGATGAGGCCTCCCCAGGGCAGAACAGAGCAGAGGGGCAGGATGACCTCCCTCCACCTGCTGGTCACACTCCAGATGCCCCTTAGAATGCCATTGGCCTTCTTGGCCACAAGTGCACATTGCTGACATCTTCCAATAATTCTTCTAATATTAAAGAAAGACAAATGCATTTCAACTCCTAGCTCACTCATTAAGGGGGCTTTTGGCAGCAAATTTAGCCTGCCAGCAGCCTGGAGCTCCTCAAGCCAGCATCTGAACCACAGTCAAAAAAGTCAGTTAATCCATTGCCATCTGTCTCATTTTTGTGAGCCACCCAGTTGGACACAATAGCCCCAATGTTAGCAATTAGTGTGGCCAGTGCTACCTCCTGGAGTGCTAATTAACAGCACGTTAGTTCTTCTAATCGTACCCAGCAGCACCAGACATGGGAGGTTGAGGTCAGGAAGGCAGGGGGAGAAGCATCTTTGTTAACCCCAGGTCAGAGATTCAGCTTTCCAAAGTCCTGCTGCTCATCCCAATGTCACAATAAGTCCTTGTTTCTGCTCATTTAAGTGTCTCAGCTCCCCTAGCACCTTCAGGAGAAGGCCCCCACAGGTCCCCACAACTTTACAATCGCCTTTCGGTTCCCTAACAAAGATGACACTCAAGGGTTTTAACTCCAAATAGTGTCCCCTCCTGCAAACAGGCCACAGCTCCACTGACAGCAGGTACAGCTCAGAAAACACACGAATTGTGGTCATTAGCATGTAATTATGATACTACTACAGCAACAGAACCTCCTGGTAGTCCCCCTTCGTTTCAACTGGATGACCATAAATCAGGTCCTGAGAAGGCACCTCATGAAAAGTAGGAGAAAAGGGACTCCTGAACTTTAGATCGTGCCCTTGGGATGACACTAAGATCAGAACTGCTGTCCCAGGTGCACCAAGTTCATTTCTAACACATAACTGATAATTCAACTGGTGGTTGACCTGTTTTTGAGTGTCTTCGCTGCAGACAGAAGACCTTTGCCATGCTGCTTGTCAGCCACACAGAGCGACGGTGTCCGCTGACACAGCAAACTGAAAAATATAATAATATAGCACACACATTTGTGATGAAGTGTCCTACGCTAGAAATTAAGCCTATTCAAGCTTAACTTCAGCTAGGCTCCAGCCCACCAGCCAGTTTCAAGCCAGCGCGCTCAATCCAAACACTATTAAAATATTTAGACTGTTGCTTGCACACTAATTCCTTCCCGACCTCCACCCCTTTTTTACGTAGATAACTCTGAAGCTGATTTTTCCTCCCCACTTCTAATATGACTTCCTGCAGTTGGCAAGCGTTTTGGGAAAAAAAATTCCTCTTCAATACGCTTCCTCGGGGCCTTAGAAGAACAGTGTTTTCTCCACATTTAACAAGCTGTTCATTCATGCAAAAATCTACTAACTTTGGATTTAAGTGTTTTCAGAATGAAATCAGGAGACAAAGAAGTCTTACAGAGCCTCATTTTAAGTCAGACTCTCTGCTCAGTGCCTAAAAAAATCACAGCCGAAAACACCCCAAAACAAACCACCTTCACTCCACAGGATGGGATGTGCCATTTGCCGAGGAGCACTTCGACGCTCCCAAGGATTGTCTGAGCACCTTCATTATAGAAAAAGCAAAAATCCCATCTAGAAAAAAAATCCCAAGTTCATGGAGTTGTTACAGCATATCTCTTCCCACAGAGATTGTGAGGTTTTTATTCGTATTTATAAGACTGCTTCTCCTTGTGGTCAGGCCACAGTCTCTTCCAACCCTGCCAGCCAGCAGGACAAGTTGTGTCAGATCTTCTTAGAGTCCCCTCTAGTCCCTACAGGGACTCCAGGAAAGCTGGGGAGGGACTCCTGATCAGGGAGGGGAGCCATAGGACAAAGGGAAATGGTTTTAAACTGAAAGAGGGGAGACTGAGATGAGATCTCAGGAAGAAATTCTTGTCTGTGATGGTGGTGAGAGCCTGGAACAGGTTTCTCAGAGAAGCTATGGCTGCCCCATCCCTGGAGGGGTTCAAGGCCAGGTTGGAGGGGGCTTGGAGCAACCTGGTGTGGTGGGAGGTGTCCCTGCCCAGGGCAGGGGGTTGGAACGGGATGGTCTTCAAGGTCCCTTCCAACCCAAACCATTCTATGTTTCTATGATTCGGTCTTGAGCTCAAGTTGCTCCTCAAGGGACAACGTTGAGCCTCAGCTTTCACAGCTGCAGAGATGCTAAACTATATCTGGGCTCCTCTCAGTCCGATTTCCATTTTCTCCTGTCCTCCAACAATTCTCTCCATGCTGTAACAAAAGAAAATGATTTCATTTCTTGCTGAAGGGAGGCCAGAGAAGGGCACCGGAGCTGGTGAGGGCTCTGGAGCACAAGTCTGGTGCGGAGCGGCTGGGGGAGCTGGGGGTGTTCAGCCTGGAGACAAGGAGGCTGAGGGGAGACCTTCTCACTCTCTCCAGCTCCCTCAAAGGAGAGCATAGACAGGTGGGGGTCAGTCTCCTCTCCCAAGTGACAAGCAAGAGGACACGAGGAAATGGCCTCAAGTGACACCAGGGGAGGCTGAGATTGGAGATGAGGGAAAATCTCTTCCCCAAAAGAATTCTCAAGCCTTGGAAAAGGCTGTCAAGGGAAATGGCAGAATCGCCATCCCTGGAGGTATTCAAATGACAGTGGAAAGTGTCCCTTGGGAGACAGTCCTTAAGGGCAAGGGTGCCCAGGAAGGCTGGTCGTACTTCAAGGAGGCACTCTTCAAGGCGCAGGAAAGAGCCATACCCAAGTCCCAAGAAACAAGCAGGAAGCAAAGAAGACCAGCCTGGCTCAATAGAGAGCTGCGGCTGGAACTCAGGAACAAAAAGAAGGTTTCTAATCTTTGGAAAAGGGGCCTGGCAGGCAAGGAGAAGTACCAGGAAGCGGTGAGGATACGCAAGGGGGAAAATTAGAAGGGCCAAGGCTCAAGCTGAGCTCATCTTGGCCACTAAAGTTAACAATGACCAAAAGGGGTTTTTTTGGTATGTAAACAGTAAGAGAAAGATTAGGGATAATGTGGGCCCCCTGATGGATGAGGTGGGCAGCCCAGCGGTGGAAGACACGGAGAAAGCAGAGCTGCTGAATGCCTTCTTTTCTTCAGTCTCCACTGTTGGCACTGCCCCTCATGAATCTCTGGCCTTGGAGGCAAGGGGGACGGTACGGAGAGAGGCATGTTTTTGTAAGTATGAAAAGCGGAGGCATAACTTAAAACACAGCTCAGATTTTGCACCACAAAATGTCAACTACCACCAAAATGAAGAATCCACCTGCGGAGACAGAACAGCTCATCCCTGCCAAATGTTACAGGAGGGGTCGTGCGCACAACTGCACGCACAGCTCCCATCATCCTTCTTTTCCACACACATCCTCCTCCTCTCCTCCCACCGCTGCCCCTCACCTGGCCATGTCTCCTTCCCAAACCTGCTCTTCATCTCCCAGAGCTTCTCAGGTGAGGCACTCCTCCTGCTTTCCAGGAAGCCAACAGACCAGCTCCAGAAACGGGTGGTCCTGCTCAGTCGAAAACCTCTCTAAAGACTTAACTAACAAAAAGCAACATTTTGACAGCCCCTCTCACAAATAATATCCCAGATTTCTTTTTTTCTCATCTCCACAATCCTTCTGTCTCTTGCTAAGAAGAATTCCCCTCCTTCCATGTGCCAAAACAAAATTCTTGACCCTCAGAAGCCCTGGCCAATTAACTATGAGACACATGACAACTTGGCAAAGGCAGATGAAGTCTGACTGCTCTCGGCCTGTTCTCACCCTGTACCGAGAGCCACCCGTAGGTCACGGGAGTGCAGGTGACGTGGTCATCCTTGCAAACCCCTTCCATGCAGGAAGAGCTTCACAGGGACATGGAAAAAGACAGAACTGGGAGAAAGTGCATCTGAGCACAGAGAACTCGTCTTCTTTAAAAAAAGAAAACAAAACAACCTGGCCCAGCTCAAAATATTATTATATTACAAAACAGGGCGGTTTTTTTTTTTTTACATGAACAGATACACTTCTGATATATATCTTGTAACTGCATATTTCTGTGCTAACTTTGTATCTTCAAGTCAACTTTCTCAGTATAAATTTTCTCAAGAAAATGGTTCTTGGGAAAAATAGGAATACTTCTAATTAAAATAGCCAAGTTCTTTTCAGAGATAAGAAATACACAAACTAAGCAGCAGCCTCACCTCTCACCCCCAAAATGTCAGGGAGAATGGGGAAATAGTACATCTATAGTTTTTTCCCTACTTCAGAATCTGCAGTGGAGAAAACAATCAACACCCCCTTCTTTTTTTTTCTGCTAAAGAAAATTCAGTACAACCAAGAACATTTTTAGACTATGCTTAAAGTTTTGTCCACCTCAAATGAAGGCACTTCATTTCTTAATTTGTTCGGTTAGGTTATTCTTCAATTTAATAAAAAACCAAAGGTATTTCTTTTCTAGGATGTTCTAGGCTGTCCTGGCATTCAAGCAAAATTTACACGCTTGTGTAGAAGAAGTAAAACCTTGAAATATTTTTTTTCTCTTTCCCTTCCATTTAGACAAAACAGCATCACTACTTTTCTTTTCTACTTTTTTATTTTCCCCCCATTTTTAAATTGTGCTCTACTAAAAAAAAAATCCGTACTCTTGGCGAGAATTAAGTACAGTACTAGGGCTGTGCTATATGCGCTTATTTACGCTTATTTCAGAGTGTAAATCAATACTTCAAGTGTTGAGAAGTACACCTACCAGCTCTTTGTATCTCCTAATTTTACACTTTCTTAATGGAACAAGTGAAATTTACTTCTGATAAATATTTAACTAGCATACATCCCATATTTTGAACTGAAATCTGTCTTTTTCCCATTGTCTTCAAATTTCCAGTATATTTACATACACATGTTGGAAAATACGAGGTGTTCTGAACTTGGTGTAAAATCTTTGTATATTTGTGATCTGGTACTGCATTCTATAATAATGGGAGAGGGGTATAGTTTAAAGCCACTGAAGCGGCACACCGAGGACGCCTGAAAAGTCAAGAAGAATAGGGAGGAGATTGGCATCTAAAACGGGCCTGGAAACCTACCAGAGGGACGAAAGGTAAAAAGTACACGGCGAGGAAGACGTCTTACTTCATCAGAAACGACCACCGAAGACCACTAGAAGGGACTGGAATGTCGCCAGAATGAGGCAATCTATGAAGCAATCCCTAATGAATATGTAATAAGAGGTGATGGGGTGACTATTGAATATGTATGAAATTGTATAATCGTGAGGGTATAAATTGTAAGTTGACACGGTCGTCGGCGAACCAGATTTGGGTGACTACCCCTGGTTCCCGGGCCCGCGAAATAAAGCACCGCATATAACTACCTTCCAGTGGTTATGTGTTTGTCACCGACAGTTTTGGCGACCCAGGTGGGACCTCGCGGGCATCGCCGAGGCGGATCGCGACCTGATCCTGCTCCAGCCGGCACCGAGGATTTCTCGGGGAGCCATCAGCCGCATCCGACCTCCGCTGCTCCCGACGGACCTCTGATAAGGTAAGACGAGGTGCTTTATTCTGGTAAAGGTAATTGGTACCAAAGCGGGGTAAAAGCCTGCCAGTCAGACGCGGTGAAAGCTGCGCTTGGTTGGGCTAAGGAGCTCCAGGTGGTAAGCCGCGGCGCCGTCCGTCAGACAGGGCGAAAGCCCTGCAGGTTCGGCAGTGGGTAAACGGGAAACGGTAATGGTAAAAAAAGGTAAACAGGTAAAAAGGTAAACCGGTAAAAAAAAAAGGTAAATGGTTTAAGTTGCAACTGTATTTCGGGTATTTTATAGATAAATTAGGTAGGGTCTAGCCCATCGATTTGCGGAATCGTGGGTTAGAAAAGTGTGGTCTTTGAACCAGTCAACCGTTATTGTTACGGGTTTGTTTTTATTTTTGCTGCTATTCGTTGGTTGTTATAACTACCTTCTATTGATAATGCCGGAGATACCAAAATCTTCAGCATTAGGTTGTATATTGGCACATTGGAAGGAAGGTGGATATGAGCAAACATTTAAAAAGAGTAAGCTAATTGATTATTGTAATGTTTGGTGGCCACAATATAAGCTTGGTGACCAGGAACAATGGCCGGTAAATGGTACTTTGAACTATAATACTGTATTTCAATTAATGTTGTTTTGTAGGAGGGAAGGAAAATGGGATGAGGTCCCGTATGTAGACTTTTTCTTTGAACTGCGTAATCATCCGGATTGGCAAAAAGCTTGTGGTATAATGATTTTGCAAAATAGTAATGGACTGCAATGTAAAGATTGTGAAAAGAGTCAGAAATGTGTTGGGTGTCGGGCACGGGTAAATAGTATGCAACATCAGGAGGAGGATAAACTGGAATTAATGGTTGCCCCTTCGGCCCCTGAAAGAGAAGAAGAAGGAGAGGGGGAGGGAGCAGGACAAGGAAGCCCTACCCTGTCTCCCCTGTCACATCGTACTAGGCGAAGGGGCAATCAAGAAATAAATGTAATTGCACCTTTAAGGCAGGGGGTGGGAACCGAAGGACCGGTATATGTCAAAGCTCCCTTTTCCCCAGGAGATCTGGTAATATGGAAGCAGTCAGCAGGAACGTACAGGGAGAAACTGTGGAATTTTTAGTAGACACAGGGGCAACATCTTTAGTTTTGAACAATTTATGCAGGGGCCTAGGAAATAAAACTATAACAATTGTGGGAGCCACAGGGAAAGAGGAACGCCGGCCACTCCTACAACCCCTGGATTGAAGGTTTAGGGGAAAAGAATTAACTCATGAGTTCCTGTATGTACCTGAGTGCCCGGTTCCGCTTTTAGGGCGGGACCTCTTGGCAAAGCTAGACGCCAAGATCATGTTTGAAAATGGGGAACTAGTCATGCAAATACCAGAATCTAAAATCGGTCAAATTTTAGTCCTAAAGGATCAGCCGAAATCCCAAATACCCCAAGAAGTAGAAGAAGCAGTAATGCCGAAAGTATGGGAAACCGACATTCCCGGAAAAGCAGAAACAGCTCGACCGGTAAGCGTAGAATTAAAGGAAGGAGCGCAACCGGTCCGAATTAGGCAATATCCCCTGAAATTGGAGGCTAGATGGGGAGTAGTGAAAATTATCGACAAATTTTTAAAGTATAAGATTCTGGAAGAATGTGAGTCTGAATACAATACACCGATTTTTCCAGTAAAGAAGCCCAATGGAGAATATAGGTTAGTACAAGATTTGAGAGCTATTAATGAAATTACAAAGGACATACACCCTGTGGTAGCGAACCCATATACCTTGTTAACTTCTGTGAAGGAGAAATACAAATGGTTTACAGTTATTGACCTAAAAGATGCCTTTTTCTGTATCCCACTTGACAAAAGTAGTAGGAAACTGTTCGCCTTTGAATGGGAAAATCCACAGAATGGACGAAAAACACAACTGACTTGGACTCATCTTCCGCAAGGATTTAAGAACAGCCCGACTCTGTTTGGAAACCAGTTAGCAAAGGATTTGGAGAAATGGACTATACAAGGAGATATTCAGGTACCGAGATCACAATACTTACTATTACAATATGTTGATGATATCTTTGTCGCTACAGAAGAACGACCACTGTGCATTCAGGTCACGATTGCTCTTTTGAACCAATTAGGACAGAACGGATATAAGGTGTCTAAAGAAAAGGCCCAGATAGCTTGTGAAACAGTGCTGTACTTGGGTTGTGAGATTTCGCAGGGACAACGAAAGTTAGGAATAAATCGTATAAACGCTATCTGTGCTATACCAGCACCCCGTAACTTGTACGAATTAAGAACCTTTTTAGGAATGACAGGCTGGTGTCGATTATGGATAATGGATTATGGACTAATTGCTAAACCGCTTTATGAGGTACAAAGGTCATCAGAATTTTTCTGGAACAAACCACAGAAAGAAGCATTTGAGAAATTGAAGGTTGCTTTAAGGACAGCACCTGCCCTGGGACTTCCGGACTTGACAAAAGAATTCCAACTATTTGTCCATGAGAGACAAAGACCGGCATTGGGGGTCCTAACTCAGAAGCTGGGGAGCTGGAAGAGGCCAGTAGGATATTTTTCGAAACAGCTAGATACGGTAAGCTCTGGATGGCCATCATGCCTGAGAGCAGTGGCAGCCACTGTTTTATTGATCCAGGAAGCCCGGAAACTGACTCTAGGTAAGCGAATCGAAGTCTTCGTGCCACATATGGTAACTACCGTTTTAGAGCAAAAAGGGGGACATTGGTTATCCCCTAGTCAAATGATGAAATACCAGGCTATTCTGACTGAACAGGATGATGTAAATTTAAAAACTACTAACCTCTTGAATCCAGCGGCTTTTCTAGGTACCAACCCAGAAGAAGGAAAACCTGGAACACGACTGTGTGGAAGTAATTAAATATACCTTCGCAACCAGGGAGGATTTGAAGGACGTACCCCTGAATAATGCCGACTGGGAATTATTTTCCGATGGGAGCAGTTTTGTGGAAAACGGGACTCGATATGCAGGATATGCCGTAACAACGCAAAAGGAAGTTGTGGAAGCTCGAGCCTTGTCTCTGGGTACATCAGCCCAAAGGGCTGAAATTATAGCATTAACCAGAGCCCTAGAATTGAGCAGTGGTAAAAGAGTGAATATCTGGACGGATTCGAAATATGGCTTTGGGGTAGTCCACGTACATGGTGCACTATGGAAGGAAAGAGGACTTTTGTCGGCACAAGGAACCAATATAAAATAATCAGGCAGAAGTATTAATGCTAATACAGGCGGTACAGAAGCCCGAGCGAGTAGCAATAATGCATTGTAAAGCACACCAAAAGGAGGTGTCAAAAGTCTCAGAAGGAAATGCTCTGGCAGACCGAGAAGCCAGACGAGTAGCTCGACAAATATGGACTCAAATGGCATTATGACCCCAAAAGGTAAGCCCATTAAATACTTACCTCCCTCAGGACCCACGATATTCACCAGAGGACGAAAACTGGCAGAGCTGTTGAAAGCCCGCAAAAACCCACAAGGATGGTATGTAACTACAACGGGACAAGTGATTGTCCCACCAGCAATAATGCGGAAAATTTTGCAAGGAGAACATCAAAAATGTCATTGGGGTGCAGAAGTATTGGTAACCTTTTAAAATGAGGTATGATCTCCACACAGATGTTAACTATAGCTAAAGCTATAAATGCAAAGTGTGAAATATGCTTGAAAAATAATCCAGTAATAAGGAAACAAATTCAACTAGGCAGAACGCGAATAGGGATTGAACCAGGGACTATTGGCAAATCAATTTCGCTGAATTACCAAAGGCACAAGGGTTTAGATACTTCTTAGTAGGGGCTGATACCTTTTCTGGATGGCCAGAGGCCTTTCCCTGTCGCACCAAGAAGCAGAAGCAGAAGATGACATATGGCAAGAACCATCAACAGGAATTAAGGTGAGCTGGGCCTTGGAATCTTTATTTGCTCCGATAGCAAGGTATTGTAATAGAGTAATTATTTTTAATCTAAGTAGCCAGACAGAGAGATTAGCAAGAATAACCAAAAAGGGGTTTAGGGATCTGAACATGCAATTACAAGCAATGACTAGAATGACTTTGCAAAATAGAATAGCGTTGGATATGTTACTATTAAAGGAGCATGGAGGGTGTGGTTACCTAAAAGATAGGATAGACCACTGCTGTATACACATTCCCAATGTCACAGCAGATGTAGAATATGATATTTCCCAACTAGCAAGGGTGGAGGAGGAAGCTGAAAAAGAAAGAAAGGATGTGGAACAAAACTGGGTCGGAGCCATATTTAATGGATCGGGACTTAACGTAGCAGGATGGGTTCACTCATTAATCCAGACTGTATTTATATTGCTACTTGTAGTTCTGGGAATTTATCTTACCTTCAGTTATCCTAAAAGGCAACTGAGTCGCGATAAAGTATGGACTCATCGTTTGGTCCAAGCAGTAACAAGAGAACACTCTGAATGTCCAGGAAATATAATGCCCCCACCGTCGTATAAAGAAACGGCATAAATGAAAATACTTGCAATATAAAGTGAAGTATTTTCAAAGCGGGGGAATGTTGCAAAATACGAGGTGTTCTGAACTTGGTGTAAAATCTTTGTATATTTGTGATCTGGTACTGCATTCTATAATAATGGGAGAGGGGTATAGTTTAAAGCCACTGAAGCGGCACACCGAGGACGCCTGAAAAGTCAAGAAGAATAGGGAGGAGATTGGCATCTAAAACGGGCCTGGAAACCTACCAGAGGGACGAAAGGTAAAAAGTACACGGCGAGGAAGACGTCTTACTTCATCAGAAACGACCACCGAAGACCACTAGAAGGGACTGGAATGTCGCCAGAATGAGGCAATCTATGAAGCAATCCCTAATGAATATGTAATAAGAGGTGATGGGGTGACTATTGAATATGTATGAAATTGTATAATCGTGAGGGTATAAATTGTAAGTTGACACGGTCGTCGGCGAACCAGATTTGGGTGACTACCCCTGGTTCCCGGGCCCGCGAAATAAAGCACCGCATATAACTACCTTCCAGTGGTTATGTGTTTGTCACCGACACATAGGCTGCACCAGTTTTCTTTTGGGGCAAGGAACAGAGAAGACCACAACCGTTTATTTCTTCCTTATATTTTAAGCACACAGGCCTGCTACGCTTTCCATTCACTCTAAACGTGAACTGCACGCACATGTTCCTCTAACAGAGCTCCACGTTCTCCTGTGCTGAAGCTCTGCAGATAATCTGAGATAGGATGGTGCCAGAGTTGCAAAATCCTTGATTTGTGCCTAAAAACAACGGAGCCTCGCTTTCCAGCTGGAATAATTATGTCTGTTACTAAAGTACAATGAAAACAGATCCATGGTGTGGATGTAAAATGTTAGTTTTACGGGTTTAGTTGTTTGGTGTTTCAAGAAGTCATTAATATATTATTATTGATAATAATATAATTATAAAAATTAATATCTATCTCAACTATCACTTTGTGGTGGAGCTGAAGCAACTTGCGTTTGAGATGGCAAAGAAGCCCTAAGTCATGGTGAAGGAAAGGAGAGCTGAGAAGCACCATGAGAGAAGGCTGGGGTCAGGCAGAAGCGGGGTGGAGGGTAAGGCAAAGGACAGGGGGAATCTCCAGCCAAGTTGAAGGGATTAGATGGGCTGTGGGACCCAAAGCTCTACAACATTATACCTCAACATTGAGGTATAATATACACCTATATACATCAAAATTTCCCTCAGCTCCACGGCTCACAAAACTGTTTGGGATGTGTTTTAGATCTATTCAGCTTGTGGACACGCACGGTTCCTCCTGCAGGGATTTGTAAACATTCCATTCTGCCAACAGGCGAAATAAAGTGATGCCAGCAGGTTTATTTTGCAGAATGAGAGGCCTGTGCAGACACAGAGTCCAGATCTTCTCTCTGTAGAATATGATCTACATGGCTTTTTGTTAATTATTCTTCATTCAGCCGAGTGAGGTAACAACACTGATGAGATAGAATCATATGAAGAGAACCGGAGAGTCTGTCTGTAACAGGAGATAAAAAAACCACCAAGAAGCAAAAGATGTCTTTCTGCCACCATTACAGGCCTGCGATTTGAGATGAAACAACTCCAAAACGTAAACAATTGAAGCAGATCCTACTGCTCCTGAAGCAGCAGGAGGACAGAGGGGCTTCTCTGCTCCCACCAGGAAAATCCATCTGATCCCAACACCTGCACTGCTACGTAAAAGTCATTGTACACAGAATCAGGGTCATAGAATGGTTTGGGTTGAAAGGGACCTTCAAGACCATCCAGTTCCAACCCCCTGCCCTGGGCAGGAACACCTCCCACCAGCCCCATCCAGCCTGGCCTTCAACACCTCCAGGGATGGGGCAGGGTTGCAAGGTAAGAAGAGACCAAAGAGCCGTAAATCTGTGAGTGTTAAGGAGAAAAAGAAAAGTCTTAGAAAAGTCTTAGAAAAAAATGCATCTTCATTAGAAAAGAAGGAGGCACAAGCAAGACCAGAAACCTCCTGGGGTAGGTTGCAAAGGCTGAGAGAGCTGGGACTCTTTAGTCTGGAGGAGAGAAGGCTGAGGGGAGACCTCATGAATGCTGACAAGTATCTCAAGGGTGGGTTGAAGGAGGAGGGAGCCAGACTCTTCTCAGTGGTTCCCAGTGAGAGGACGGGGGGCAACGGGCACAAGTTGGAACAGAAGAGGTTCCGCTCCAATACGAGAAAAAACTTCTTCCCAGTGAGGGTGACAGAGCCCTGGAAGAGGCTGCCCAGGGAGGGTGTGGAGTCCCCTTCTCTGGAGATTTTCAAGACCCGCCTGGATGCAGTCCTGAGTCACATGCTGGGACAAGCTCTAGGCAATCCTGCTTCAGCAGGGGAGTTGGACTAGATGATCTCTACTGTCCCTTCCAACTCGAAAAATTCAGTGAAATTCAGATGTGGTGCTGAGGGACATGGTTTAGTGGTGGTTTTGGCAGTGTTAGGGTGATGGTTGGACTCGAGGATCGGAAAGGTCCCTTCCAAGCTCAACAGTTCGATGAGACTCTGAATCTTGTCAAGTGCTGGTAAGGAGCGTGGCAAAGCAAGCTCCAGGGGCCCTGGCGGACACCAAGTTGAGGAGGGGGCAGCAAGGTGCCCTTGCCCAGAGGTTGCTTGGGGTGGTCTCCTGGGCTGCACTGGGCAAAGCCTTGCCAGCAGCTGGAGGGAGGTGAGCCTGCCCATCTGCTCAGCGCTGGCAAGGCCGTGCCGTGCCCAGCCCTGGGCTCCCCAGTCCAAGAGAGACATGGGCAGAGTGGGGAGAGCCCCCTGCTGCCCCTCCCCCACCACCTTCCCCCCACTCCCCTTGCTGACATCACAAGGTTGGAGCCAGCGCTGGCCCGGCAACGTCCCCCACTGCAGGGACAGTGCTGTGCCAGCACAGAGCCAGCAGCACTGGCAGAGCCCAGCTCTTGGCCAGCTTGCTTCTGAGAGCGCTTTTTGGCACCGCCACACCCCTGGAGAGCCTCCCGTGGGCCAGCTGGGCACTGTCCTCAGCCCCACACCTGTGTCCCACCTGAGGCTTCTCCACATCTCCTGGAGATGGGACAGGCCAACTGCCGCCACGGCTCCAGGTGAGCTCCCCCCGAAGCTGGGGGACACGGCGGCACAGCCGGGCCCCACAGCAACCCCCTTGCTCATGCCCGACGCCATCTGCTCCGCAGGGACCACCCTGAGCCCCAGCAGCAGAGCCTGCCAGGGACGGCACCACCCGAGCCGCTGCACCGCCAGCGGGTGAAGGTGACCCAGGGCCGGCGCACCAGGAAGAGGGACCTCCTCCTCTTCAGCGACACCTTGGTCATCGCCAAGGCCAAGTAGGACTGGCAGAGCCCCTTTCCTCCCGAGCCCCAGAGCCCGGCACCCTGCTGCTGGATGGCCCCATGGCCGCCCCCGGGGACAGGGGCAGGCTGATGCTGGAGAGCAGCCCACCAGCCGCGGCCACCTCCCTCTCACTCCCTGCCACTCCTCTCTGCAGACGTGCCAGCCACCCACGCCCGCAGCTCTGCCTGGCCCTGGCCGCGCTGCAGGTGCTCAGCAGCGGGAAGGGGGCGGGCGGCGATGGCCCCCCGCAGGAGGAAGGCAAGGACGCCAGGTCCCTCATCCTCCTCTGGCCCTCTGGCTCCTGCGTGGTCACCTTCTGGTGAGTCTGGGGGCCACATCCCGCCGCCTCTGCCCTGCCCTGCCCTGCCCTGCCCTGCCCCAGGGGGCTCTCTCCTGCCTCTGTGGCCCTCCCCACGGGGCAGGGCTGTGCCCAGCCCGCACTCAGGCTCTTTCCCCTCTCTCTCTGCAGCTCTCGGGTAGTGAAGGAGCTCTGGCTCAGCGCCCTCCTTGGGTAAGCCCTGCCTGGCCGGGCAGCCTGGGGCAGCCCTGCTCACAGCACCGCTCACAGCACCGGGGGGATGCTCCAGGGGCAGCCCTCTGCTCTGCAAACACCGCTCCCCAGCTGGGGAGAGGTGCCCCCCGGGCTGCGGGCAGCTCTCCAGCTCCAGGGCACACATGGCGCAGCTGCTTCACCCGCCCATCTCCAGCCAACACCTGCCCAGCCCCAGCCCCAGCCCCACCACTGCCCCTGCTCTCCGCTCCATGGCCTGCCTGGGGGCACCTGGGCACTGCTCCCCGGGCTGCCAGGAGACGCCCAAGGCAGCTGCCATCTCACACTTGCTCTTTCTCTGCCCCGGCCCCATCCCCATGCGCAGGCCACCAGGAGG
Organism: Calidris pugnax; assembly: GCF_001431845.1. NCBI lineage: Eukaryota > Metazoa > Chordata > Aves > Charadriiformes > Scolopacidae > Calidris > Calidris pugnax. The sequence continues at coordinate 2,324,285 of NW_015091300.1, read as the reverse complement.
AGCGCAGGGAGCCCGCCTCACCCGCCTGCCCTCCATCAAGCTCCTCAGGAAGGAGCTGAGACGCCGCCAGGCCGTGAGTCTCCCTCCTGTCTCCGCTCTGCCCCGCAGAGCCTGCTCCAGCCCGCCACCGCCTGCAGGGCTTCTCACCTTCTGCTCTTCTCCCCTTGCCCAGGCCACCACACTCCACGCCAGCAGCCTGCAGAGGCTGGTCGAGCGCCAGGCAGAGGTGAGGCTGCCTCGGGAGGCCATCTCCCCAGCCCAGAGCCCGCCGCAGCTCCCCGCGGGCCCTTCCCGCTGCGCGGCTGCTCCCTGAGCACAGGGCATTTCTTGCAGGCTGCTGCCCAGCAGAACCCACCTCCCGTCCCCTCGGCCGGCCATGCTGCACTTGCCCACACAGCTGGTGAGTTTGCAGAAGACAGGGCACAGCACGGCTCTCCCCCTCTCGCCGGCGGGCGGGCGGGCGGGCGCTCCTGCTGCCCCGCGCCTGCTGCCACCCCCTTTCCTGCAGGGCACGGCCCTCCCCATGGCTCTGCAGCAGGAGAGAGCTGAGCCCCCTCAGAAGGGACCCTTCTTCCCAAAAGAACCCAGCTCCCTGCCTTTGGGTGGCAGGGGGGCAGTGCCCAGAGACTGGGGGAGCGCTCCCCGGCCACACACCTCTGGGCTCCACACCTCTTGGCTCTCTTGCCCTTGGCAGCAGGCGGGACCAGCAGAAGCAGCAGCAGCAGCTGGAGGAGATACCTGCCCTGGCCATTTGCCCGGCGAGGGACCTCCACCGCTGCGGCGGCGCCCAGCTCCTCCTCGGGCTCTGGCCGCAGCGGGCTTCTCTTTGGCCGGCCCCTGGCAGAGCTCTGCAGCCAGGATGGCACCCTGCCACACACCATCCAAGTAAGCATGCCTGTGGAGCTGCTGCCCACCCCTCGGCCTCCTCTGCACAGGCTGTGGCCCAAGCAGAAACTGGGGGCCCCACCTGGGGCTCGGGGACAAGGCCAGCTCCTCCCGCTCTCCCCCACCCCTCCATCCTGCCCCACTGAGAGCTGCAGAGCTGCCCACCAGGGCTCCTGCCCCTCAGTTGGCCTCACCTCCCGCCAAGCCTGGCTCTGCTCTCCAGCAACTCTCCTCCTCTCTGTCCTGCAGGACCTGCTGTCTCTCCTGCACCGGCACGGGCCATCCACGGAGGGGATCTTCAGGCTGGCGGCCGGCGAGCAAGCATCCCGGCAGCTCCGGGAGGCACTCGACACGGGAGCAGAGGTCCACCTGGAAAGCCAGCCAGCCCACCTGCTGGCCGTCATCTTGAAGGTGAAGCCTGCTCACCTGGGGCCTGGCAGCTCCCGCCTCGGGCCATGCCAACAGGATGGGCAGCAGCCCAAAGCCAGCCGCCTGCTCCTGAGCCAGAGCGCCGGGGAAGCTGCCGCTGCTCCTGGCAGGAGCCCTCCAGCTCTCACCCACAGCCTTTGCCATTGCAGGACTTCCTCCGAAAGATCCCCTCCAAGCTCCTGCAGGCACCGCTCTACCAGGAGTGGATGAGTGCCCTGCAGAAGGACAGCACGCTGGAGAAGGTGGCAGCACTCAAGGAGTAAGTGTGCCCAACAGCCTGCCTGCTCCACGGGGACTTGCCTGCAAAACCACGGATGGCCTCCTGGACAAAGCTGTCTTCTGGGGCAGGCACCGCTGGCTGCTGGGGGGTGGGGCCTGGGGGGAAAGTGGCACCAAAAAGCACTGAGCTCCTTGGAGCACTTGGGGCAGGCATCGTGTAGGGAGGGTTGCTGCAGGAAGGGACTCTGGCCAGAAGAGCAGGCAGGGAACGAGGTGGCCGTACCTCAGCCAAGGCAACCCTTCTGCTGGAGAGCAGGCATGGCCAGGGAGCCTTGCCTTGGCTCAGCTGGAGGGAGAGCAGTCTGGGGGACCTTTCTTGGCAGCATCTCCTTTCTTCACCTTGTGTTCCTCTTCCCTCAGGGTGGCCAGCAAGTTGCCCAAAGGCAACCTGGTGCTCCTCAAGGAGCTGCTGTCTCTGCTGCAAAGGATCAGCAGCAAGGGGGCCAGCAGCAGGATGAGTGCCCACAACCTGGCCATCTGTGTGGGGCCCAACCTGCTCAGCCCACCTGACGAGCACACCCTCCCCCTCGATGGCCTGGTGGAGGTCACACAGAAGGTATGCTCTGCTTACCACCTGGCCACAACCTGCCGGGCCCAGCCCAGCTTTGCTGCTCAGAGCTCCCTGGGGCCTCCTCTCTTCAGCAAACACTCGGGGACGGCAAGAGCTGATGGGAAGAGCAGTGCCAGGCACTGCCGCCCCTTGCTGCTCAGAAGCAAGGCTCAGCAGGGGGAGAGGCTCTTGGGCCACTTCTCTGCCACCTCCCTGGAAACCAAGGCTTTGCTTTGTGCAGGTGACACAACTGGCCGAGTTCCTCATCCAACACCGTGGGGAACTCTTTGAGGAGGAGGACGTTGCGGTTGCCAGGACATCAGGCGAGGAGTCAGCCACACGAGAGGTAAAAGCAGAAGCAGCAGAACTGTGCAAGCTCCACAAACTGGATGATGACAACAGCATTGGGCAGGTAGGTCTTGACCCCTTCTTCACATCAACATTTCCATTACAGAGGCCTCCAGTGGCTCCAGAAAGCGAGCACCTGCACAAGTTGTCCAAGGAGAGGAGGTAAAATGAGCCAGCTTGGCTTTTTAGAGCACTCTTGAGTCAAGCTTCCCATGGCTTTCCCTGTCTAACAATACTCTTGCATGGAAAGGTTGCCAGGCTCTTCACGCGCAAGCAGGAAGCGCAAAACCACCTGTGAAGAGGAGAGGGATGGGCAGCCAGAGAGTAAGAAGAGGAGGTTGGAGGGAGAGCTCTCTGGCGTGGGCAACAGAGGGAATCCAAGCGGGCAAGGAGAAGAAGGAGAGCAGGTGTGTAGCAGACTCTGCTGTCCCTCTTGCCAAGCTCTCCACACTGCTCTGAGGAGTGGCAGTGTTTCCCAGGGAGACAGAGATGGCCCCCGAGAAGAGGCATGCACCACCTGCCCTTGGCACATTGTGGACAGCAGGAGAAACATCCCACTCCAGCCTCGGCAGCTCTCCTTTGTCCTTCTCAGCTGCATTTCTAGCAAGGGACAGGGAGGGATGCTGCTCCTCAGGTTTTGGAAAGGAGCATCTCACAGCTCCTCACGGGTTCCCTGCACAGCCCGACTGCTTGCCAAAGGGGCAGTGCTCGTCCCTCTCCACTTGCCCTGCCCTGAGGGGATCGCACCTCTTGGGAAGGGGACAGACCAACACCACAGCCCATGCTCGCATGGGGCCTCTCTCCTCTGCCAGGAACTACCCCTTTGTTCTTGGACTTCCCAAAGCACAGGGGACAAAGTCACACCTCTCCCGCCTCCACGCTTTCATCAGCGCTTTCTGCCTCTCTCTGTCCTCCTAGGTGCCCATTTAATTGTGCTGCTTGGATTCCCTGGAGCTCTGACACCTGCACTTGGACCATCGTGCAGCCCCAGCACCACCTGGGCAGAGGAGAGGAGAGAGGCACAGCTGCCCTTCTGCTCTCCCCTGCAGATTTCACTTGGGCACCACCATCGGGCTGTAGACTTCCCGCACTGCAATCTGGCTGAGGACCACAGCCCAAACCAGCAGCACCATGTCCACCAAGTCTACCAAGTGATTCTCAAGGCACCTCTGGAAGGCTCCTGAGCCTTGGGAGAGGCATGGAGATGGAGTGTGTGAAGCTGGATTCGGGCCATCAGAGTCACTCCTGGTCGAGCTGATCCCTTCAAGCGCCGGACCCAGTTCACGCAGCTCAGACAGCTCCTACTTGGCAAACGGAGTCAGGGATCACCCTGGCATCTCTCTGGGGCAGCTCAGCTGCTAAGTCTGCTGGGCATCCAGCCACCAACCCCTCTGCTGACCATGTCAACCACGGGGCTCAGGCCAGGGGACCTTCTCAGAGCCACCTGCCCACAGGGCACAGCAGGCAGAAGAAATGCATCAACCAGCTTCACCGGCTGAGGAGTTAAGCCATGGATTCAGCTCTCCTCAAGGATGTGCCACTCAGGCGCCAGACACTAACACCAGCTGCCACTGGTGTCCTCAGCATGAAGGGGCCTTCACACATCCCTCAAAATCCAGACACAACTTGCTAGTCACCTCGAAGTGTTCCCTGCATGTTGGCTTTGCACAGCATGAGGTGGTTCCCCAGAGCTCAGGGGTAGACACCTATGCCCTTGAGTGTTCAGCACTGGGGTGGTGAGCAGTGGGCACCTCACTTGGTGTAATGAATAACTGAAGATTTGTTGCTGATCAAATCTGAGTATTATCCTTTTCTGTTAGACATAGTGTAAGAAAGTCCTGACTTACACAAACTGCAATGCTCTCAAAATGTGTCTATGGAAGTGAATGTTTATCCTTGGACTAACCAAATGCATGGAAGAGATGGCACAAGCTGATGATGCCACCACCACTTGTAAAACTCGCCTCAAGTCGGATTGTCATTTACTGACCAAACAATTGAAGCAAGAAGAAGGAGCCCATTGTGGCAGTCCTGAGAACTCCCTAACAAGAAGAGACGGCCACAATGTTCTATTGCTAAACCACAGGAGAATGTCCTGTTTTGACAAGATAAGCTTAACCCCAATGTTATCCGTGTTTTAACTCTGTACTAATTAATCGGGTAGAAGGGGAAGGGTATGAACTAATTTACAGCCGACATTGTCTTGAAACCGCCTTGAAGCAAGACAGAGCAGATGGAGTAAAGAGAAGGGAAGAAGCAGAGGGGTGGACTGAAGGTGTCCAACCCGACCTCTGTGAGGAGAAAAAGAGCTATTCAGCTTGCTTGAATTTGGGAGCCTTGGTGGAGCTGCGACTCCCCGGCCGCCCAGCGCTGCTTTTGCTTTCCTACCTTAATAAATATGTAGTGAATCTATTTCGGACTTAGTTTTTTTATTTTAACTATAACAATTGGCATGGCTTGAGTTACACCTGGGAGGTTTTGGGCCGTTCCCACCTTTCTGCACCAATCCCATAGGGAATCTCAATCCTTAGGCAACCAGGAATGCTTTGGCCGGTTCAGGCACACAGACACGGGCAGGCACTCCTGCCACTGACCCCAGCACCCCAACTGGGATCTGTCCCCACTTCTTTTCAGAAGGTGATTGTTGGGAATTGAGGGATTCCCTAAGGCAATTGCTGCAGTAATTAAACCCTCCCTGTGGTTGTGTGCGCCTACGATCCAAAGAACCCATCACACGGCGGTGGAGAACATCACGCCTCTGCCTCTGGGTCACAGAGGAGGCTGCTGCCAGGGCCCTCATTGCCACATGGGTACCAGCAGACTGGGACTCTGTGACTTATTCACCAGCTTTTTCATAAGCTAAACAAAGTCTCGTTCCAAAGCATCCATCACAGACCTGCAGTCCACTGGCTTTTTTGGGAATCCCTTCCAACGTGTCAACAGCCTCTTCAAAGCACCCAAACTGGACAGGGCGGTCCTGACTCTGGTTCCCGGGAGGAAAGAGCCACCTCCACTGCTCCACAGATGGAGGCAGCTCAGCACAGCAGCAAATCCTGGCTGCCCCCCCTGTGCTGCGTCCCTTCCACAGAGAGCAGAAAAGATGGTGTTTGAAATTCCTTGAGGCCAGGCCTGAGCATCCCTGTCAGAGGAAGGATACGAAGCCTCAAATTCCTTTCAGTCAGATTCCATCTGATGGTCACCAATCCAAATGACCCAGGGCACTTCGCTTCTCTTGAGGTGCAAGGATTCATTTGACCAGGGAGAAAGCAAAGGCAGCCCCAGCAGAAATTAACAGGAACGGGAAAAATCCTTACTGCAGAGGAGTGAAGCTGCTTCCTCTGAAGTAACGTGCACTGCTGGGTGCAAAGTCAGTGGATGGCAGCTGGTGGCTCCCTCACGTGTTGAAAAAGTCTCCATCAAGAGAGAGGTCCCCTGGGAAGGCACACAGTGAGAAGGGCATCGCTCCAGCTCACGGAGATGCTGAGCCTGTTCCCACAGGGCAGGAGGAAGCAAAGGCATGAAGCTGGATGGGTTCTGCTTCAACAGCCAACCGCTTGCTCCAGCACTCGGCTCAAGTGCAGGATTGCTTCTCTACACCATCCCTCTCAAAAGGTCCCAGAGGGAATTAAACCATGCTCTCATTAGTCTAACAGGTTCCTGAAGTTTGCCAGCTTTTCCTGTGCCCTTTCCCCCAGAATTCATTCTCTTCAGACTTCCCTCTCCAGCCTCTTCTCTGCCTCTCACAGCCATTTCACAGCCTTAGAAACCTCTCAAAAATGCCACCCTTCTGATATTCCAGATGCCTCCAGCAAGCCAGGGAGGTCATGGAGAACACCATGTGCTTAGCTCCCCCCTCCAGCCATACCTCCCTTTCCATTGCTGCCTTTCCACACTGCCCGAGGGAAAACACAGACTGGGAACTCGACTGGGAGTGAAATGGTGGATTCAGTCAGAGTCAGCAGGAGCCTAGACCAGGGGACAGACGTCCCTTAGCCTACACTCCTAAGCTACTGGAGCAGTGTTGGAGCACCCTTTGGTTTTGACATTCTCTCCCATAACACCCTCATAGACACGTTCATGAAGGATGGGCTAGCTACATGGACTGTGCAGTGGACTGAGAACGGGTTCAATGGAAGGGGTCAGAGGGTTGTAATCAGTGGCACGAAGTCCAGCCAGAGGCCAGTCACTAGTGGTACAACCCGGGGGGAATAGATCTTGGGGCCAAAACTGTTTAAGACCTTCTTGAATGACCTAGGTGATGGGGTAGAGTTCACCCACAGCAGATATGGAGAAGATACAACACTTGATCTGCCATCCACAGGGTCCTCAACAGGCTGGAAAATGGGCTGACCAGGGCCTCTTCAAGTCTGACAGGGAGAAGTGCCAAGTTCTGCACCTGGGGAGGAATAACCTTGCTGGGTTATTCCATACCCCCAGTTATGCTGGTTCACCATACCCTCAGGAAATGCTGAGGGCCACCCAGCTGCCAGGAAAGGCCCTGGTGGACACCAACTTGACCATCATCCAGCCCTTGCAGCAAAGGCGGCCAACAGCCTCCTGGACTGCATTAGGAAGAACATTGCCAGCAGGTCGAGGGAGTGATCCTTAAATTTCTTCCCCTTTACTATGCACTGTTGGGTAACATCTGGCATACCATGTCCAGTTTGGGGCTCCCCAGTAGAGGATAAACAAGGCCACACCAAGAGACACCAGGAAAGGGACACAAAGATGATCAAAGGATTGGAGCACCTGTGGTAAGGGAAGAGGCTGAGGGAGCTGGGACTCTTTAGTCTGGACCAGTGAAGGCTCAGGGGGATCTTCTCAATGTGGACAAATATCTGATGGAGAGAGCAAAGGCAGCAGATCCAGAATCCTCTCAGTGGTGCCTGGTGTCAGGAGCTCAGTTCCCCAAAGGGATTTCCCAACCAGTGAGGGATGATAAGGATCCCACAGACACTCAGGTGTTGAAGAAGGCCAACAGCATGCTGGCCTGTACCAGGAACGGTGTCACCAGCAGGACTAGACCACTGACCATACTGTTCTACATGAACCTTGAGTCCTGTGTTCTGTTTTGGGCCTCTCCCTACAAGACATTGAGACCTCATGAGGTTCAACAGGGAAAAGTGTAGGGTCCTGCACCTGGGGAAGAAAAATGTCAGGTACCAGTACAGGTTAGGGGTGGACCTGCTAGAGGCAACTACTGAAGAGAAAGATCTAGGGCTCCTGGTGGACAGTAAAATGACAATGAGTAAACAGTGTATTATGCACTTGTCTAGAAGGGGATTATTGTTCCTAAATTAATGTTATCACTTCCAAAGCTTTAACTACAAAGGAAAGGAGAGAAGGTTTATGTTGACGAATGAATGTGCACCTCCTTCTGCAATCTAGGATCCTGTTAGGTATGTCCAGCATGGAGGCCGGATGCTCTCCAGAGCAACCACAGTCCTCCCATACTCCTGAGACTACTTAGCTCCTCAGATGCAGCCTGGGGAGTGAACAGTCATTCCGTCCTCGAGTGGACCCTGTTGTGACCTTGACAACTACTTGTTGCCCCTTGGTCCAAGGGGCAATGGTCTCCTGGGGGGCAGTAAAAAGTGTGGCCAGCAGGTGGAGGGAGGTCATCCTGCCCCTCTGCTCTGTTCTGCCCTGGGGAGGCCCCATCTGGAGCACTGGGACCAGTTCTGGGCTCCCCAGTTCCAGAAGGAGAGGGAACTGCTGGAGAGGGGACAGCAGAGGGCTACAAAGATGAGGAGGGGCCTGGAACATCTCTCTGATGAGGAATGGCTGAGAGACCTGGGGCTGTACAGCCTGGAGAAGAGAAGACTGACAGGGGACCTCATCAATGCTGAGCAATATCTAAAGGGTGGGTGGCAAGAGGATGGGGCCAGACTCTTCTCAGTGGTGCCCGGTGACAGGACAAGGGGCAATGGGCACAAACTGGAACATGGGAAATTCTGTCTCAACATGAAGAAAAGCTTCTTTCCTTTGAGGGTGGCAGAGCCCTGGAAGAAGCTGCCCAGAGAGGCTGTGGAGTCTCTTTCTCTGGAGATATGATTGGACTAGATGATCTCTAAATGTCCTCTGGCAGGGGGTTGGACTAGATGATCTCTGAAGGTCTCTTCCAACCCCTGCCAGTCTGTGATTCTCTTGAGCTTTTATCCATCTACGCTGGCAGCGGAGACAAGCCCAAGCCTCATCAGCCTTTGGTAGCTTTGGAACCAAGCACGTGAGGAAGCACAGCACAGATGCACAGCACAACTTGAATCGGGTCCATAAGAAGCTTCACTAGGACTTGCACTAACTCAGGCACAGGGAATCCCAGCCCAAATTAAAGGCAGCAATTAAACACAGAGTTTTTCCAGCTTCACCATACATATAAGCAGCTGCCTACCCAGACTTAAAGCATCTCCCTGCTTGGTAAGTGTTTTATTTACCAAAACGGCCTCATCGAAAAAAAAATAAATTCAATTTTCAGTGGTACTTTGGACATCAGTACTTTGATAGGCGGAGGAGGGATGAAGTCACCCTCTTTATGTACCACAGGCATTCCCCACTGAGATGCTGGAGCAGGCACTGGCCAGCCTCTGAGGAAGAGCAGTGGGATAAGCCAGAAAGGCGCTGGATTAAGAAACAGGAGTAGGCTAAAAGTTACTCGAGAGCTGCTGAAAAGGGATTTAAATGACCTACAGGCAAGCAAGCATTTCAAATGGGGGTAAGTTCCACTAAGCTGTGGCTGAAATAGCGGTGGCAGGAGAGAGTATTTTAAGTATTTCGAGTCAAAGCAAGGAATACTGCCCTCACCCAAAGCACAGAAATCCAAAAGTGAGGAGCCAAGGAATTAGGTGGCCCAACCCCATTCAAGCCCCAACCTGCTCGTAAATGCAACGGAGTCTCTCCCCCAGACAAGTGGCTCTTATCTAACTGCTTCACAGGTGAAAGTAAACACCTGAGCTGGTGGGATGTGACCTGGTTGTGACAGGGGAAAAAAATAAAAAGGGACTCCTTTAATAACCTTGGAGTAGAAGTTTGTGCCATTAAACGCACGCAGACCCAGAACCTCCACGATAGCTGTAGAAGAAGTGATTTCAACCCCTAAACGATACCTTTCCAGTCACAACACACAGGACACTTGTGCCGTTTATTTCACTGAATTTTGAGAGTTGGAAGGGACCATAGAGATCATCTAGTCACCCTCCCCTGCTGAAGCAGTACTACCTAGAGCTAGAGCATGTGACTCAGGACTGCATCCAGGCGGGTCTTGAAAAACTCTAAAGGGTGGGTTAGAGTGATTCCTAACCTTCAACAGAAAACACATACAGCAATTTAATAATAAATAATAATAAAAAAAAATGAAACCACCATCATGAGAATTAAAACTTTTATTAGTGTATTCACGTATTAGGCAAATGCAACACGCATGAAGCTTATTTCTTAGGTTCACAAGTTCTACCAATACATTGGTCTACTGGTAAAACTAGCACAAACTGGTAACTGCTTTGCCAATTCTTTTATTTATTTATGTATTTAAAAGGTGTCTGGCCCGTTTTTTCAAGGCTTGATTTTTGGTATTGCTTCTATGCCCTAGTCATTACGGCATAAGAATATCCGTTACTACCATCGGTTCAGTCAACTGATTAAAAGCTGTAACACTGGCCACATTTTTTTGTTCTCAAAGCTAAAGTTATCACTAGACGTACTTACAAAGTACGGTACTAGTGTAATGGGTGAAAATGTGGGAGAGGAAAGAAAAAACCAGACAAAAAGCAATCCTGCTACTGCCACAATAACAAAAGAATGACAGACAGCTAGATCACAAGATTGTTAGTAAGATGTATATTTTTTCAAGTCAGAATAACCCTTCTATACAGTTTCCCAACCCTTCCCCAACCCAGACTTATTTGTAGAATATATTTCAGAATATTTTTTTTTTTTTTTAATATGGTGCAGCTGTAGTGTCCAAGGGTTCACAATAACATGCACTGTCATGAAGAACCTAGAAGTCCTCCTTCGCTGGTCATACCTCAGCAACCACTATCCTAGAGGTTTTGCAGAAGCAACTACTTTTAATAACAAGGCCCATTATGACATAATGAATGCGTATGATCTGGTATGTAAGTAAGCTATACAAAGCCACTCTGATCAGAAATTTAAATTCTGTTACTGAAATATGTTAAGAAGCTGCATCTATTTAAAAAACTACGAAAGAGTCTAGTTTACCCTGGGAAAGGATTTTTCAAGGTATCTGGCTCCAAAACCTAAAAACCATTATTTTTAGTAGCATCTGTTTAATTAAAAAAAATAAACCAAACAAAAAACCCCAAACAGATGTAAGGGGTACGCCCAGAACCTTGCGTACTTAATTCTGTATCCAATGCTACAGTAAATTCTCATTCCATGAGAAAAAAATACTGATTTCAATGATTCAAGGTACTAAAAAAGTCCCAAATTATATCAGTGCCAGTAATACTGCTGGTAACAGATGTGTCAACTCAGATGAGTAGGGAAAAGTAGACTCCTAGTGTGATGAAGACTTGGAATTTATAATATGAATTCATTTTAGGCCCCATTAAGCATATAAAGTGTCTTAAGGTTTCACAGATGAATCTCAAGACATTTCTTTCCCTTCCAATGGAGGGATTTTCTTTTTCTTTAAGAAGGCAGCAAAAAGTTAAGCTTTTCTACAAGGAAAGTCTGCTTTTTATGTTTAGGACAAGTCGAAAACCTGCTTATATAAAAAAATATAAAAGAATAAAGGAGTAGAGTCTTGGAATTTATGTGAGATTTGCCCCAATCAAAAAAACCAAATGACTATTTATGGGAACTAAAATGTAGAACAGCACAATACTGTGATATTTGAGATCATGATATATTATCTGGACATATACTTTGCTATTCATGTTATTGATAAACCATTAGGACACTCAATTATATATCCAATAAAAACACCATTAAGAGTCTTTAGAACTGTCCCTTCTTTCTGAAGAAGGTATTTCTATAAACTAAATTTTCATCTAGTATCAGAGTATAGGAAACAGAATCCACAAGGTGCTTTAATTGATGAGACCTCAAGTGCTGTTTTTCTTTTTTTTTTTTTGTTTTTTAAAAACCTTTTTGGATAGTAAACAGTTCATGGGGACCACACACAAATACTACGACAGAAGAGCTGTTATATTAAGTCTGTTGATTGGAGTCGATATTTAGCCCACTGGTAACGGAGGAAGGAGTTTTACGACATGCTGGAGCAGCGTACTGAAGGGGAGCCCATCTGAGTCAATACTTTGTCCAACCATTGTAGAGGTCCATTCAGATGAAGTTCAATCCAGCAAGGAGTGCTTGTTACCGTTTGCCGCCTAGAAAATACAAGAATAACAAAGAAAGTCAGAAAGCAGATTTGGCTGCCATAAGATTCTCCGTCATGTGATCAAATATCATACAAAATAATAATCTGTAACCATTACCGCAACTGTTACTAATGTTTTTCAGTCAGTCTTTGAAGAAAAACCACCCATAACACTGCACATCTGTACGATGCATCACTAATTACACACCTGCCCATAATACACTGAGAACATTCTGCTCTGGAGAATAAGATAAGAACTGCAATACTAGCTTCAAGGGCCACACGAAAAGCCTTACTTCTGAAAAGAAATTCCAGAAAGAAATTCTTTCCTGTGAGGGTGGTGAGAGCCTGGCCCTTTATAAGGTCCCTTCCAACCCAAACCATTCTATGATTCTATGAAAAAGAAATTAAAAATTGAAGATTGTCCACCCAATGTGGTGTTCACATCACACACGGTTGTGTGCAACTGTATCTCAACCTTCAAAGGGTCCACCTGTGTAATTAGGTTTGAATTTTGCAGAGAAATACAGAATAGAAACACTTGTCTCCACACCATCAGCATGGCCAAACAGCACAGTACTACGGAGATCATAAAATCTGGCTTTTTGGAGCAACTGAGAAGACAAACATATAAGGAAATTGCTAGATGTTGTCAGAAATGCTACATCAAAACACAGTGCGTGGTTATACCATGCTAAGTGATGCTATCTCAAAGGAATACCAAACTTTATCTCTGATTTCCTGTAACTTTGTACTTCTACACGTGTTTTGCACTGCAACATCCTCACGCTAACAATTTGAGCAATAAAATCTGTTTCCCTTGTCTTCAATATAAACTTGCCTTGTAATTTTACACAATAGAAGCCCTCAATTAAACACCATATAGAAAGCCTCAGTAAAGCTGAAGGGCTGACAACCATAAAAGCTTCATTCATTCTCTCATATACCCTTGTTTCAGAGACCTGTTATTCAAAAAAAAAAAAAAAAAATCTTCCTTCTCATCTCCAAAGTACAGAAATCAGTATTGGACACACTCTACCTGAGAAATCCTGTTATTTCACTGTACCCACGCCAGGCATGGGAGCTTTCCCAAGCCAGACCAGCAAGACTACTGTTGCTGAGCCAGTTTTTCCTAGTAATTCCTGCTATCCCAAAGCCAAAGCAAGGAGGTATTAAGATTCAAAAGGCAGCAGATTAGTCAAACACAAGCCCAGCCCCTTCGTTTTCAGTGTTGGCGCTGCAACCCTTGGCTTCAAGGAAATCTGTTTACCTAAACAGAGGAACTGAAAAGGCAGGAAGATGAAGCCAGTCGGAGGATGGATTTCAGAAAGTTGTCTGTGGTTTCACATTTTCTAGGAGAGGAAAGCAGCGGGGTCTGTGCTCTCTCAGCACTCTAAAGAACATTGTTATCTTAGCCCCAAATATCTATGCCAAAACAAAGTTGATCCAATAAAAGAACAATCTAAACCACAGGAAGAATAACTCCATTTAGTCTCGAATCCTCTCCCAAAGAAGGAAGATCATGATTGCACCGCTGTCAACTCCCCTACAATGTGTTCCACAACACACTTCCTCAAAAATTTATAACTGATTCTGTTCAACAGCCCTGGCTACGCACTACATAGGCAAAAGTTGATGAAATAGTGACAATCACTTCACAGCTGTCTCAAAGCAAAAACTCAGCCTTTTCTCACTTGGAGCACTGGGTCCAGTTCTGGGCCCCTCAGTTTCAGAAGGACACAGGGAACTACTGGAGAAGGTACAGCAGAGGCTACAAAGATGATCAAGGGACTGGAGCACCTCTCTGCTGAGGAAAGGCTGAGAGACCTGGGGCTGTCCCGCCTGGAGAAGAGAAGGCTGAGAGGGGACCTAATCAATATATAAAAGGTAGGTGTCAAGAGGATGGGGCCAGACTCTTCTCAGTGGTGCCCAGTGACAGGACAAGGGGCAACGGGCACAAACTGGAACATGGGAAATTCCATCTCAACATGAAGAAAAGCTTCTTTCCTTCGAGGGTGACAGAGCCCTGGCAGAGGCTGCCCAGAGAGGGTGTGGAGTCTCCTTCTCTGGAGACATTCAAACCCCATCTGGACACATTCCTGTCCAACCTGCTCTGGGTGACCCTGCTCTAGTAGGGGGCTGGACTAGATATCTCCAGACGTCCCTTCCAACTCCTGCCAGTTTGTGATTCTACCCATGAATTTCCAGTTCATGTAAGACTATTTTTTTTTTTTTTTCTGTGATTACCTCTACTTAACTTTCTTCCGAAGATGATCCTAGACCTGGATAGTGCCTGAGCTAACATGAACACTTGACTGTTGATCTGAACTTCCACCACCATCTTCAACTCAAGCCAACACGTAAGGAGCAAAAAGGTACATGCTATTTTGTCTACCAAGCTTATACTTTGCACGTTTACACACATATGCCTAAAATTAAGTAGCGCTTTGGCTTTGCCAAAGCCTGTTCTATGGGAAACGATTTTGACATAATAACGAAGCACGGAAGTTTTAACAAGAATGTATTTTCCAGTGCTTCCTGGTCTATTTTGACAATTCAGACTGCGCTCTTTTAAATTCAAAGTTGCGTTTGCAGGAGGAACCTCGTCTTGATCTAATCACAACTGCAGCATAACTTACAAGTTTCCTGCATCAATAATTTATTAGCACCATCTTAAAGAGAGATGCAAAGTAACTAGTTCAGCGTTACGTCAGTAATCAGTTCCTGTGCTCTTCTGGCTGCGTTTCCACTGGAGCTCTTTCAGTTTTATGTTCTCTGAAGGGTTTATAGCCAAAAACCAACATTCTCCCTCCTTAAAAATAACTTTACCAAAAAGTCCCCCTGCTCTTTTAACCCAGCACTTACGCTCCATCCACTTCAAGTTGTCTCCAGATAATCTGACTGATTAAGCCTTTCTTCTGTTGTGATTTGAATTTTGTATTTAATTATGCGTAAGTGTATACATATTCCTTTTGAGCCAAATCCAGCAGTTCTTTAAACTTGAGCCAGATTCCTTCTTGTGTACCTCTTGCTAACAAAGAGGTAACAATTTATTCCATTACTCAAATTTCTCATTTCGCCTAATTAGGCTTTTACAAAATTGGCTTCATTTAGCCGAGATGCCTCCCCCACATACTGGAGCTGCTATTTACATGTATGTATTTCAAGAGCAGATAAAAGAATCAAACCCCCAGGATTCAGAGCAGAACCTACATGTAATTACTCAACTTCAGAGAATATATGGATTTAAAAAAATCATTATATATTGCGACAGGGTATGGATACGTCAGACTTCATTCTTTCAGTGGACAACTTCTAGGGAGATTTAAGGGATTTGTTTAAAACCACATCTCTAGCTCTCCAAAATAATGAAATCTTTAATACTGCTCAGTTAGAAGTCAATTCCTTTTCTTCCAAAATTCCCATACTACATTAAAACCAGGCACTGTCCTCAACTATAGCTCTTAGTTTGTGCTAATAGAGAATACAATTGGAATCTATTCAAAAGCAGATAAAAGACTATTTTTTCCACTGAAAAAAATGGGTTTTTAGCAGTTTTACTACACAAACACAGTCATCCTACTCCTGCAAAGTTTTTTCCACTACAAGTTCCAAAATATTTGCCATCTCTTAAATGTGTGTTCCCCAGCTGCTTTATTCTGCGGAATGCACTCCGAGTGATTCCAGTCCTTTCCATCGGGTTCTACCAACTGAATCCTGCACCACAAACTAACAAACTCTTTATATTCTATATAGAACAGGAAGGAGACCAAAATTACTGTAAATCTGATAAACAGCAAATAATCCCATAGCACAAACTGCAAAACTTCTAGAGGTTGTCAGTGATTTCACCACAGGACTGAGGGAAGAAACAGAACTTTGATGACATTCCTTGCTCAACAGCTGACTTCAATGCAATACTAAATTTCACTTTATTGGTCTTTATTACAGGAGCTCCACAGCTGAGGGGAGAGAAAAAGGAAAATATGGATTTAACTTGCAGACAGCATTATCTACAATAGCAGTGAGAAGCCTGCATATATGGCCTTCAAGCCAGACAGAAGTAGTGTATTAGTGAAAACAGAAAAATGTTTAACTCTAAATGTAAAGAAAAGTGTTTTGTTTTTTTATTTTTATTACCTGTATTCAGCTCCCCATCCTTTAACAAAGCTCATTCTTATGGTACACATTCTAGTAAGCTGATAAACTGCTTCAAAACCCTGATTCACAGATTGAGCCAGAAGAGCAGCAAATTCTTGGTTATTAAAGATTTTTAGATTGCAACCTATAAAGGAAAAAAAAAAAGTTAAAAGGGTACAGTCAATGAATACTTGCGTTTGCCACACAGAAGCCCAAAACTATGAAGAAAATTATCAAAAGGAAAGCAAATATCTAGGTATTTTTGCAGGAAACCTTTGGTTGGCCACTGACCTGGTGGGATTTTGCAGACGGTTGCAGGATGCCAGCCGTATCTTTGATTACAGTTGGGGCTCTGCACAAAAATCGCGCTATCGCTTAGGCACTCAGCAAAAACTTCCCCACCGATGTAGTAGAGACGTACTCCCCGTCCTGCAGCAAAATGCAAAGGAACTCTAGTTACCATATGATGCAAGCAGATTAACAAACAAAAAGGTATTTGATTCAGAAAAGGCTGAGGTTTATCTTTACAACAAAAAGAAATCAATTATCTACCGGACCACAGAGCTACGGCAGGAGCAGAACACAATTAACTTGCATTTATCTCCCATGAACGTACAGTATTTGATGGAGAAGCAGAGTAACTTTTGCCCAAAAGTGAGAGGATTTTCTAGCCACACAATGGCTTCTAACCAAATCCAAATACAGGAGCTGCGTTAATCACCAAATAGTGCTTTCACTTAAAAGAAATGCCAACATTGAAGTAAAAAGATTAGATGCAACAGAATTAAAACCTGTGCTAATATTAAATTGTTGCATGTGAAGTGGCACGGGCCACTATGGCAAAATAAAGAGAACACAAGGACACAACTTCAACACTCTCCGCTTACATGCACCCACACTATTTCACAACCCACTGCATTCCCCTTCTCTGTACTACTTGGACAAAACCATCAAGATTTCATTTAGCCCTATTAAAAAAAAAAAATACCCGTGAGAAATCCTATTGTTCACTTTTAAATTGTGAACTTGTTCCCTGAGTAGAAAAAAAAAAATTCTAGCACAAGTAAGAGAAATAATGTACAACTGATCCCCCAAAGAAAACCATTTATAATTAACATGTCCTTTAAAGGCCATAGTTTCTCTTCCCCTTAATCTTCAAAGCTCTTTTTCAAACAAAATGTGAGCAAAAAGTGAAAGCTCCTCACACTTTTGCTTTTCCTCATCATTGACCATTTTGATCAGTCAGCACAGGCATTAGCACATCTAAAATTTTATTAGAGAAACATTTTGATCTGGCATACAGGGAGTTAGAAGGTTCTACTAAAGAGGCTGAACGTTCTTATTAAAAGTAAAAACCAAAAAATCTTGTGATGTTACTAAATAAAAGAATCAAAAAAAAAAAAAAGGAGGGGAAAAAAAAGTAGTTTCATTAAGATGAAAGCCAAGATGCTGCATTGTGGAAAACAATATTCTTTACTGACCATTACAAAGAAATGTTGAAACAGCATGTTATCTCAATGGCAGCTTCTCCCATTTCAGGAAAGAATTCAAAAAGTACTGCCAACGTCCATTCTTCATTTTATGAGTTACAATAAACTATGCAACACATTAGTATTTCATAATGAAAGCTTAAATTTCCATTATAAGCAGCTCTGAATATAAACGCTAACCAGTGGTCCAAGGAGGAGCCCAAAAGCCAAAAACATGCCCCCTTGGGATGCTGTGGGGCATCATTTTTTTTCCAGAAGGCAGAGAACAGCAATGTGAGGAAGAGGAATCCCAGACAGTTGAGTGGCTTCCTCCTGGGTGGCTCTCAGCCTGGCAGCTGTGTGACTGGTGCTGTCACCAACTGAGTGACTACTGATTGAGGAAAGGCAGCTCCTTTCAGCTCCAGCCATCACTATGTCTCTTCCAAGTAGCAACTGGCCACAGTACCAGAAGATGCTGCCTTCTAGAGCACTAGAAGGTGCTCTAGGTGGACCTGCTTTGGCAGGGGGGTGGGACTAGATGATCTTCAGAGGTCCCTCCCAACCCCATATCATTCTGTGATTTCTCCCTGAATTCAGAAGCGGTGACCTCCATGTCTTTCCACTTCTGTCTTTAACTAGACAGACCAAGCTCTCCTTGGCAAGAGGAAAGGGAGAAGTTCAATGGCTGGATGCACAAGGGTGAAAGGATCCCAGCACACAGATCTGCCCAGCCTACCCGGATCATTCCACAGAATCTAACAGCTAAAATAAAATGAAATAGTTAAAAAAACATAGGTGTGTGTTGTTTTTTTTTTACCTATGTGTCGCCTTGTCATTTCCACTGTAGCATTTCTGTTTACATTGGAAAGCAGACCTAAACAAAATCGTTCTGAATTTGATGGATCTGTGAAGCCATCTACGGTCAGCGAAGGCTGTGATGCATGGAAGGTTTCTCCCACTCTTTGATTCAATTCATAATATGCTATCGAACACCAAAACGCAGGTTCCGAGTAAGTAACTGGCTGCAAGTCTAAAAAAAAAAGTAAAAAAATAATCTTAATACAGAATTTGAGGCTGAAATCTATCTGCCCTGACAAGTCTCCTCAAACTACCCCAGTAACTAGAATGGAATTTGATATCCCACCCAAGGGAAGGACTGGAAGAAGAAAGGGTGATCTAACCTGACCACAGACCATGCAGTTCAGGGCTTGCATTTTGCTCAGTAAAATGATTAAGCTGATGTTGCTGTGAGTGCCAGACGCTGAGACGATCCTGTTGCCTTTCTATAACTTAGAAACATTTTGGCAAGGTTAAAGAAAAGACCAAAACTACCAAACACTGAACCACAGAAAGGAATAAAATAATGATATGAAAACAATGTTCCCTTGTATTACACTGTATCTTTTATTGTCTCTTTATCTAAAAGTAGTTCTAAGCTCCTTTTACACTCTGCTATTACAGCTCAGTATCTTCTCTGTGCATCTTCAGCTTTTCCTGTACTGCTTCCCCTTTCTACCTACCTTAAATACTTACTCAGCGTTCTGAAGAGCATTTTCCTGTCACATCCTGTCACCGTTCCTCAAACAAACCCCAGGGAATCTGATCTTCCTGAGGCATTTATACAGACACACTGATCAAAGCAGGTGGGCAACTCGTGTGGGAGCAGCAATTGTGTTGTGGCCACAGGTGACAGAGTAGATGAGGGACAGAACACACATACAAGGGAGACAGCAAGTCTGGGCAGCACTATGGATAGGCTAAAGTCCTTTAAACCATTTATTTTTAAAATGCCATTCCCGCACACACAACCATTATTGTTCTTTCTCTTTGCTAGAAGCTCAACAGTTACACAAATAGAGTAGTTATTATTAAGTGGGAGGGGAGCCATAGGACGAGGGGGAAGGGTTTGACACTGAAAGAGGGGAGATTGAGATGAGATGTGGGGAAGAACTTCTTGGCTGTGAGGGTGGTGAGACACTGGAACAGGTTGCCCAGAGAAGCTGTGGCTGCCCCATCCCTGGAGGGGTTCAAGACCAGGTTGGAGGTGGCTTGGAGCAACCTGGGCTGGTGGGAGGTGTCCCTGCCCAGGGCAGGGGGTTGGAACCGGATGGTCTTGAAGGTCCCTTCCAACCCAAGCCATTCTATGACATTATTAACTCAGCCCTATTACGTTTATCATCATGAAGCCAACCCAATAGTCTCCTCCTAATAGAGCTCTTATTTTCTTAAAATGCATTTTCATTTTTAATGTAATCATATATATATATAAAGAAGAGTCATCATACACACCAAAACAATTAAAAGTATTTCCAGCTTACCCAGGCTATGATTAACTGGGGAGAGAGTACTAGGAGACAGCTCTGCTGGGGATCCTGTGGAAGCAATACAGATTGTTTTATAGCAAACAATTCTTGTTATTTGAGATGGGTAGGTATAGGCATTATCTAGATACGGTTTTACATTAAAATCCTTTGGAATAAGAAACCTCAGAAATCCTACAACCAGTTTTCCTGCATGTTACATGCTTATTCTGAATTAAGATTGGACTTAGTTTTCCAGACTCCTGGGAGCCTATCCCTCCTCATAAAGACTCCATTAACATCTTAGTGTTGCGTTTGGCAGAGCTCGCACTTCATGCACACTCTGTGAACGTAACTTTATTTACACACTTCTCCAGTGAGAAAGAAGTGACTTCTTCCCAAATTCACTGGCAAAAAAAGCTAAGAAAAAGTAGATGAGACAATCCAGATATTACCTCTCCATTCTCAAAGGACAGGAAATTTCCTCATCTGAGGAAATTATTCTTTCCTGGAAAGAGGAACCAAAAAACTCCAAAAACATGAACTCTCCAGCATAATTTGCGCTACTGGGGCAAAAGGGAGAGGTTTTGCACAGAAACATTCCTACAGTGACTGCTGATGTTAGGCTTTGTTAGTTAAGGCACCAATTGTCACATAGAGGGGAAAATATTGAAGTTCTTACAGAAACCAGTGCAGTTTATTCCAATTAACTGAAAAAGGTTGCTAAGATTAGCTAACCAAACACAGTCGAAAGCCTGCCAGCACATAGCAGGGGGTTCTTATCCAGCACATTAATTGTGCTTTGTCCAAGTCTGAGACCAAACAGATTATCTAGAAACTCCTTCATACAAAGGCACAAATGCTTGATGCTTCTACTACTCTTTCAATAGAGCCTTCCCTACAAAATTAATTTGAAACATGGCAAAAGTGATAACGATGTCAGAGTTAAGAGACAGGTCCTCAAAATGTAGCATTTCTGCAACTTGTTTAGGGCTACACATATTTTGCTTCAATGAATCTGTTTCCAGTTTGTAAAGTTAGGGTAAGCTGAAACCAGTCAATGATTAACATCTATAGGCTTTTTGATAAAGGCTTAATTAGATCTGCTTGCTTTTGATACAACACAAATGAAATGTATTTATTAGAATATTTTAAAAGCATTGCTCTAGCAAAGAATTGTTTTGTTCACAAAACACTGAAAGGGATGTTTTGAACAGAAACACCAGGCTGTACAGAGGGCTCCCTGCCATCATCGTTCAGGCTGAACTGATGCCACGGTGCAGAGGGATCAAGCCTCGTCATCCCAAGTCTTGGAAGCAGCGGAAAAAAAATAAATGTTACCTGTATCCATGCTTTGGTTCAACTGCTGGTCACTCGTTTCTCCATCTTCACTAATATAGCCTGGAGGTGGTGTTTCTGAAAAAAAAAAAAATAAATATATATATATATAAAATCCACCTATTGGTTCAACGACTGGTGAATCTGCAAGATTTAACATTTGGGGCTTTTGTCCTCAAGTCTTCAAGAGCTCCATATGATACCTGAATATTGAACTGGAATTTCATTTTGTTGTACCTTTTTCCTTCCAGTAGGAATTCAAAGGCACTACCTGTCTTATTGTCTTCATAAAATGTATCATCTCTTGCAGACACCAGTCGACCACTCAAATATGTTATATAATTAACAGCTAATCCTTGTTTGCTCCGTTTAACACAAGATCCTTTCACTACAATTTTGCAATTGTGATCAACAGCTTTCACATTTAGTAGAATTACAAATGAAAAAAACCATCTGGTGACTTCAAAAAAAAAAAAAAGTGAGTTGTCTTTATGGAGTGTAACCATCAGACCAGATACCCTCCCACGCCTTACAGAAGTTGCTGGATTTAAAGGTTATTTTTCAGTTCAGTCCCCAGATCAATACCCAACAGTTGATTTCACTCATTAATGATAACTGTATTATTTAACTAGTTACACTGCACAAGCTCTATTATCATTATTACCTCCATGCTCTATTAAAACAATGATCTATTCTTTTAACTAGTTTAAAGACAGGAGTTTCACAGACCACAGTAAACTCAGTAACAAGTTTCAAGCATTCTGATACTAATAACTGTGTCTAATTCCACAAAAATATCTTCAAAACCCAGGAGAATATGGTTGTTCCTTTTCTCCATTCAAAATGTGCTTTGTAACCCCGATAATGAGTTAACCAACTGCCTTTCAGGAAATAATTTTCTTTGAACCGGGCAAATGTCTTTTCCTATAAAGGCAAAACCTGGATTTCTTTAGTGAAAGTGTTTGAAGCTAACTATCTCTACAACCACTTTAGAATTTTCTCCAAGACATCTGAGAGATTAGACATATTTAATTACATTATTACCAAACAGCAGAAATTTAAAGATAAAGCATTTTATTTAAAGATAAAGTGTTTTGCTTAAGAATTAAAATCAAATTATATCAAATACTATGTCTGAGATTTACAGCGATATAGTAAGATCAGAAGGAAGTCTGCAAGAGGAAACTGGAGTCAGTTGATTAAATAAAAATGAATCAAAACGAATTGTATCTGTGTTCCTTCTGTAAAACTACTATGCTAAACGTAGACATGACAAAATTCAAGTGAGAATTTACCAGGGACATTAGGGAAATATTTACTAGCAAAGTAAAGATGACAAAAATCGTATTTGTTTTGAACATTTTTATAGAATTCATTGTCATTAAATGGACCCCACCCATTTCCAAATCATTTGTTACAGCTAAACCATGGTAAAAGGTCAATAACCATTTCCAATCCAACCCACACCTCCCGTTTCCAGTTGCTAATCTGGGCTATTTGGCACAGATTATTTTCCATATCTAGTCTCTGTCTGAACAGAGATTTCCTCTACCTAGTACTATTAATACTGATTTAGGGTCAGAGGCTGAGCACCACCACAGCTGGAAATAAATGCTCAAAATTTTTAGCAGAGCTTGAACACTGCCAGAAGTTTGGGCAATGCAGCTCAGAGCATCTGTAACCTGAAAGCAAATGTACAGCCCCAAAGGCCATCCTGCACCTTCACAGTCACCTTCTTCCCTCAAATGCTGTGTCCAGCTTTGGGCCACTCATGACAGCAAAGACATTGAGGGGCTGGAGTGGGTCCAGAGAAGGGCAATGGAGCTGGTGAGGGGTCTGGAGCACAAGTCTTGTGAGGAGAGGCTGAGGGAGCTGGGGGTGTTCAGCCTGGAGAAAAGGAGGCTGAGGGGAGACCTTCTCACTCTCTCCAACTCCCTGAAAAGAGGGTGTAGCCAGGGGGGGTCGGTCTCTTCTCTCAAGGAACAGGTGATGGGACAAGAGGAAACAGCCTCAAGTTGAACCAGGGGAGGTCTAGGATGGATCTGAGGAAAAATTGCTTCATGGAAAGGGTTCTCAAGCCTTGGAAGAGGCTGCCCAGGGCAGTGGTGGAGTCACCATCCCTGGAGGTATTCAAAAGCCAGGCAGACGTGGTGCTGAGGGACACGGGTTAGTGGTGGTTTTTGTCAGTGTTGGTTTGATGGTTGGACTCGATGATCTTAAAGGTCCCTTCCAACCTGGACAATTCTATGGTTCCTAGCTGTAGGTGAAACCAACCTCTCTGTAGACCAAGACATCACTGCGGTGCAAAACTACCACGGTGGTTAGTCTGGTTTACCACTAAGGAGAACTGCTCTCTGAAGCAGGCTCTCAAGACTTATCAGAACCTCGCTAACTATTCAAGATTAAGTTAGCAAGGTCAAGTAAAGTGAGATGCCAGATATGAAGACAACAGGAGGGTGTCAGTGACAAAGAGAAGGCGGCAAGGTGTGGTTTAGCTGTATAAACATTTAAGTATCACGTGAACACCCATAATCACCTTGAAAAAACTTCCTGCAAATAATTACTTAAGAGGCACTTTAGCTCATTTCCATAGCACTGGATTTTGAAATGCTGGCTTTTCCAGCAAGTTGTTTGCAAATGCTATCACAAGACGTCAGATTGAGTCAAAAAAGTATAGAGAAGAAAGCTACACCAGCTACTAGCACTTTAAATTGCTCTTTAAAGATCTGCTGTCCCAAGGCGGCAACAGATGTGGCACAAATTAAACAGGTAAGATGAAATTCATTGAAGCTTTTTGGGTGCCATTTCAGTTTCTGGATATATTTAAAGAAAACACAAGTAATATCCTTGTGTAGATACAATTCGTACATCCCTTGTATTTGAATTTCACAGCAGTCATTTTATTCTGCAAGAGAGACCAGATCTGAATTTTCAGCTTGTTCGTAACAAAGTTGCATTAAACATTTATGAAAAAAAACTTCAGCTTTGCTTGGTTTTACACTCCAGGCAACTTCCTGAAGAGATAGGAAACAGGAAGCTGGGGCAGGAAATGAAGGTCACTCATTTTATGCTTCAATAAGGGTAGAGGCTTTTGGGTGCACTGTAGCAGATTAGTCTTGGTATTTTTTTTCTTTATGGTGGGGAAGAGGCAAAGACGACGAGGAGGAATTCTTTAAGAGTTCAATATTGTTTGGTTGTTCTTTCATACTAATAAGACAAATCTGTATCCACACAAGAGTAACAATACATTAAGCAGACCTTGATTGACTGTGAACTACAAATCAGAATATTTTTTAAGTCACTGTTTTGCAACTTTTGAGTTTTCTTCACATACTGTACACAATAACATTGAGAAACAGTTTACTCCCCAATCACAAATAAACAGCATTTGGCAACACCTATATGTTGGTAAAACAGGTTTAAAGCATAAGGTGAAGGTCTACTCTGCATGCATTAGCATTTTGAATCTTAAATAAGCTATTAAAATCAAGTAAGCTATTGTGAAACCACAGCAGTGTGGTTTCACACAGAATAGCATTCTGCAAACAAGGTATTTCCACTGGAATTAATTAATTAATTTCAGGTATTTCCACTGGAATTAATACATGACATCAACTACATTTTATTTATTGGTCCGTCTTTCAATTAATTTGGTGACTTAGCAGGATGAAATTACCATCTTTGTTCCTGTGGCATAATGCTAAGTGTAGTGTTTACAGTGGGAGTTAGGAAAATACCTGGTATGTAATTGCTCTGTGGTTCAATTCCAGCTGGAAAGTTAGTGTTTTCAGGAATGGAATGGGTATAGTCATCAAGAGGCGGAAGCTCCGTTAGAATCTCAGTGTGCCGCGGCACTAGTACAGGAGGCAAGACTGGAAAAACAAAACACAAAGCATTAGTAAAATCCTCAAAAGACTCAGTTCTGCAATCTAAAAGGAAAATAAATAAATAAATCTAAACCATCTAACAATTTCTTAACATGATTTGAAATTTTCTGCCTCTTCAGTACTGCTAATACTGCAACTGAACTGCTATTTACCAGAGGAGTCAGATTCCTGAGGTATCTCTCGATTAAAACTATTTTGCATTAGCAAAGCTAAGTCATCTCTATTCTCTTTTTCAGTCTGGACTGGTTAGTTTCCAGCCACCTGGAAACTGCTAGCAGTACTGGACGTGTTTATCAGGGGTAGTCAATACATTTGTAAAGACTTTTCAGTATCTTTACTATTAAAAACTTCCAGGGCATGGTATTCTCAGAAACTAAGTATGTAAGAATCTTGTATTTTTGGCAAGAGAAAGCATCATCTTTCTCTATTTTTCATTTAAAACATTACGCTGAACAAGTACGTACAGATGCTGCTATATGAAGACAGAAGGAGTCTTCCTACCTGGTGTCTCCACTCTCTGGTAGTGGTAAGGGTTTACACATACTTCATCCTTTTTAAGATTAAAAGCATATTCACAGTTTTCAATTGCTTTAAGTTCATGGTGACTGTGAAGATCTGGCCAGCGCCACAAGCGACAGTAAATAACGTGTGGTAATCCTTTACGGTGAGACACCTGCAGGCGGCCATCGAGAGATCTATATGGGAAAGATGTGGAGAAGGATTTACAGACTTCATTCTGCCTCATAATCACTCAAGCAACAGCGTACACACACGGGATGGATGGTTTATTTATTCTCACAGTTCAGTGGACTGACACTGTTAGTGACGTTTATACTCTTGTTAAAAAAAGGTTTCAAATGTCATAAAAAACGAGGGTATCAAGCAGTGTCTTAACTTAGTTTTGAGCTGCTCAAATTATTGCCAGTGAATTTAGAGTTGGTTAAAAGCCACTTTACCTCCAACCAAGTATTTAGGATGATTGCTTCACATACATTTTTTTTTTAAATGCAGAAGACAGTTGTTAAAAAAAAAAAACAAACACAAAAGAGAATAAATAAAAATAATCACACACTTAACAGTCCCTTCCACTGCTAAACCTCAAGGCTTTGCTGTGGCATGGATGCTTTATGGCTTTAAAGCATAAGAATTCCCACAGGACTGCAAATAAGCCTATAAGCAGTCAGCTGCCCGAGTGATCCACGTGGCAGTGTAACGGTAATGCAAAAAAAGCATGAATTCACTTCTTTTAAGGGCTGTACCGTTTATCTTCTCACCTTCATCTGCCCCGCTACCAGCTGAAACCGTTTTGCTAGTTTTAAGACAAGACTGCATATGCTTACACAAATGCAGATGTTTATGATTGTTATGGGATGGGAGACAAACCTCAATACACAAATCAAGTAATGTGACATGAGAAAAAATAGAGAACCTGTTTAGAATTCGCCCACCGTTAACTACTGAAGAATTTACAAACAATTCTTTAGTAGCTCGTATATGAGCCAATTAGCAAGATTTAACGGAAAGCTTGTGGCATACAAAGCAGTTTAATCACTTTGTAAGATTAGGTCTAAAGAATTAAGTATCCCAACTTTGTTAATATAAATACCAAATCACATTAGAGCTTGCATTTAACAAGTCTTCCCATTCTTTCAGTGGCACTGGCGTGAAAAAAAAGGAATATTCCAGAATTAGAGTTTCATTGGTCAAAACATCAGCTGAGAACACTTGGATTTCTACACTGGCAAGCAAATATTTTAAAGTGCTGTACCATGAGAGGCCTAGGAAGCATTTTAGTCTATTTTTACAGCTAAAGCATCCCATTACAGACCCTCCAAAGCCAATCCCTCCCACAAGACTTCTACGATGCGAGAGAGGGCAGAATATTCACCTGGTTTGTTCAGAGAAGCTGTAAAGGCCTGCTGTATCCCACTGATCTATCGTGTTTGGTGTACTCAGTCCCCAAATTTCAGAGCAAGTGCTGTGCATAAATTGAAAACAAAAACAAAAAATTGATATGAATATGGAACATGGTTATTCAAAACACCATGATGTCAAACATGGAAAAATGTACAGAATACTTCCTTTCACATAGAAGATAGAGCATTGTTAGACTTGCATTTAAACTGACATCTCATGCTATATTTTCTATATGAAGGAGGCTATCAAAATGGAACACGTGATTCAAGGTAAATGATAATGTTTTTAAAAGGTGAACAAGTTATCTGGTTTTAACTAGTCAATACAGCTGTAATGTTCCTTAAAACAGGCAAAACTTCCTCAGCCTAGCTCTTAACAAAATTCAGTTTTAAAAGGGTAGTTTCTCAGTTGGGTTTTTTGTTTTTGTTTGTTTCTAACCATAAACTTCCCTAAGACTTCAAATAAAGGCCATGTGTATCTGAAACTCAACATCACAATCTACCTTTCAGGTACAACCACTTCAGCATTAATCTCATTGTACATAATAATTTGCTGCTTTTCCTAAAAGAAGTAAGATTCAGACTCCAAAGAAAAGCACATTGCAGCTGATGCTTCTCACTGTTTTCTGTACTCTTGTTAATTAAAGAGCTAATTATTCTTTTCCGCTGTATACAAAACACGGAATGTTAAACACAGTTTGACAGTACAGTATTTTAAGACTTAGCTATAGAATAACAAAACTTTAATTGCTAAATCAAGCCGGAGGAAAGGAGAGGCAACTAATTCTTTACCAAACTGGGTCAATGACAAGATCACTATATTTCAGAAAAAAAGAACCTCCGGTGGCAGACACAAACTAAAAGCAGTGGCAGATTTAAATAAGGCAAGAAAAGAACATGGGCTTGTGAATGGGCAGCACAGTTTCAGAAGCATAAATCAAGCTCCATCACAGACTTGTCCTGTCACCACCGAAAACCAACAGTAACACACAACTAGACTTCACAACTCAGAAATGAAGATAATACAGCTGATGAGCAACTTACAGCTCCACTCCCTAATTACAAACCCTGAAGCTTGGCTGCTCCATTACCTTTAAAGTGCTGAAAAGTTTCTGAATTTTCAGACTTCTGAAAAGTCTGAAAAATTGCCTTTACACTTCTGAAAAGTTGCAACAAAAAGAAAAGAAATCCAAGTTCACCAAACTCCTGGTTTAAATATAGGCTTTGCTATTTAAATTTAAGCTCCCAAGCTTAGCTGATACACTTGTAAGTTTGGACTGAGTGTTCAAGGAAAGGAAAGCAAAGCAGGTATTTTTATTTCTCACCCCTACACACATAAAAGACATTTGTGTTACGAAACAAAAGAGCAGACAGCACAGTGCTATACTTAAAATCACTTTCAGGCCTGACAACCATCTACATTTCACGTGACTTTAATAAAATATAAGTGTGGGCTACTGGCAAAGGGAAGGGTCCTTGTCCACTTCTTGCCTATCCCACGCACCTCATTTCTAATGCCATCCTGGGAGGCTGAAATGTCCATGCAATTGAGCACCAACACAAATCAATGAATTAGTTACCTGATCGACAGAGCAACTGGCTGAAAATTAATGTTTTTAGAGTTGCTTTTGAGCCAGATCAGTTGTTCGACTCACCATGGAGCTACCTGAGCACCACAAAGGAGGATTAAGAGTGCAATTTTTGGCAGCAGCCTGCATTTATCACCAATAGAAATGGTAAATAAAATATGGCCTTTGACAATTTGCTGATTACGGACACAAGTAAAATTTTCTATTAGATGACTTTTTGTCTAGGAGAGAGCAGCAGCACCACACGTGAAGGCCCCTTCTCTGACATACCCAGCTCTTCAAAAGAGCCAACTATCCTGAACATCCACAGAATCATGGAATGGTTGGGGTCAGAAGGGACCTTAAAGATCATCCAGTTCCAACCCCCCTGCCCTGGGCAGGGACACCTCCCACCAGACCAGGTTGCTCAAAGCCCCATCCAGCCTGACCTTTCCATTCATTCATCCAGTTACATCCATCTGGGACACATGCAGCACTGCAGATCTCCAGGAACAGAGTGGAGCAGAGGAGGAATACTGACCATCGATGGATCAGTAGAGCCTGCAACCTCTCTTTTTCATATTCCTAAAATGCCTCCAGGACGGTGGCTTGCCAGAAGCTGTGTTGCCCTGAAGACACACAGGCAGCCTTGTGGGACACCAGGGAGCTTCCCTGTACCGTGTCCTTAAATATACACCACTACTGTAAGACAGATCATTACGCACATTAAAGTAGAAGAACAATCAGCAGACACAAAGCCTGCTGCATATTAATTGACAGAGTCAGCTCTGACAGCTCAGTACCTTTGAGCAACGGATCTTTTATACAAAGCAGTGCTCCAAAGCTGATGCTGTCACACCGATTACATGTTCCCAAAATTGTGGGGTGTGTCACAGGTGTAAGCACAACAGACCACGCGTTCACTTCACAAGACTTTAGATGACACATGTAAAAGTAAAATTTCATAGCCCCTGACAAAGCTCAATGAACAGGAACAGCATTTTATATCGCTAACCGCTTCTCTCCATAAATATTCAAACTAGCAAAGCTGACAGCATGTTCCATAACCTATAGAAAGACAAAGAGTACCCTGAAGTGTCAGTATGACCGAGCCACAGCTCGCAATGAAACTCAGGATGCGATGGAAGAAGGGCAGGGCAGGAAGTACAGAAAAGGCAGGAAAAACTGCTTCAATATTCAGCAGCTTACATGATACGCTGTCTTCCAGGAGGGATGTCTGCTTAGAGTTAGGATTATTATCATTGTTTTACTGGCTCATCTACACAAGGACTACACTCCCATGCCAATAATCCACCATCAAACACCAGAGAGCCTGCAGGAAATCATCCTGTACGATCAATGAAGTCAGCCCAACACAGCTTTAACTGTTCACTAGAAGAAACATCTAAGGAAATAAAGTGGTCTCCTTGCTCTCCTGCTCATAAAGACCCACTGCCTAAAAGATGCAAGGCCAGCCCCCTGCCCCCCACCACCCACTTCACCCAGACAGCAAACTGGGGCTCTTAATATTCACACACACGCACACCACATCAGAATGAAATTCCTCACAACCATAAAAAGCATAATTCATACACAGCACTTCCCTGAAAGGCCACAGTATGTTCATTCATACACAAGGAATAGCCTGACAGAGGGCAGACACGTCTACTCTATCGGTGGTAGTGGCTGGAAAGAAGGTGACTGCATTTTGGAAGATACTAAAACCATCTGAAAGGGAGACAGAAGGCAGAGAATTCTTAGTAGTGCAGAATTACTGCCCCAAAATAAATAGGATTCTCTCCTAAACCTACCTTTCTGAAGCATCCTAAACCCCTTGACATGTAAATAGTCCTTCTATGCCTTAGTCCATGAAGAATTTGGAAGAATCAAGGACTAACATCTGTACTCATAAGTCTTGTCTGGAAACATTCCCAGGCCCTGGAACATGATCATGTATGCTAGAAAGCAGCTAGGACATTCCCCAGCACTGGGCCGTGCCAATTAGCCTTCTCCCACACAATTCCCAGGTTCAGGAGTCAGCAAACCACAGGGAACCACTCTCGTTGGGCAGTTTGGATGCAGCCACCCTGCCCTGGTAACTAAAAGTATAGACAAGGCAGTCCCGAGACAGTTGGCCACAGTGCCAGGGAACATTCCCAGGCACGTTTAATTTATTAGGAGGGAAATAGCCAAGACATATCAGCATTTCACCTTTAGAAAGCAGACTGCCCTCAAATCGAAGCCTAGAAGCACAACTCAGGCTTCATGTTTTACCAGACAGGGGTTTTTGGTTTTGAACCCGTTGCACATCACAGTCCCGGTAAACCATCATTGTTTCCAAAATACAGTTTGGCTCCTGCATCTAAGCTGTACTTAAATCTTTCCTGTGTAGACAGCACTTAAATATACTCCAAAACACAAGCTTAAAGCTAATACACTTCCTCCCACCAGCACAGACACTTGCATTCCAAGGAGCATTTTCACTGCTGTTCTCAAAACAATTTGTAACTTGACAGAAACGAGGTCAACTACACAAAAGCTAATATTTTTATCTTTTCAACACTAGTTTAGAGTAGCGAATCACCATGTTCTGTGGCCTCTAGCACTCCCAGAGCAAGCTTGCTTGCATATTGGGATTGCTGCTTTAGCAGACCCCACAAAATAAGAGAATTTATTATAACAGACCTCAGGGATATAAAGCATCACATGGGCTCAACTTCCCAGGTGTTCTGAAGTTCTAACAAAGGCAAATTTTTTCCTAGAGGAAGGAGAAATGCTCAAAGGGTATTTTCAAGGAATAACAACCAGTCTTTTGAGACCCAGGGATTCTTCAGGGAAAAGTCAAAGTCTTGCAGACATCTGGTTAAGCCTGGGACAACTCAGTCTTGCAAATCCTATCTCAGGATGGACCAGAGCAGAGATGCGGTGAAGAAAGGGTGAGTCAAGATGTTACTGGGTGGAACTGAAGCTAACTCCGTCGACGCCAAGGGTTGCAAGAGTTGGCGTTTCAACTTGTCTTTTCATATGCTTATAAGGAGCAGCAATCTCAGATGATATTGTACAATTCTGGCAAGCAGAATCTTTAATGTGGCTATCAGCATGCAAGAGCACACAGTATGCCTTTACTTCTTCCATTTCATCATTTCCTTTAACAGGAAAATCTGAGTTCCAAAAAAACCCCACTCTGGGCAAGAAATTACCTAAACAGCAAAGAGCTGTAGCAATGCTTCACAGTTTTGAGACAAAGTGCCAAAAGTGCCTTTCTTCACTAAGACAGAAAATACTGACACACGCAAGAAAAATGTGGATGCCAGGAAAACCTAAGTATCAAAGATAATCAAAAAGCATTTGTATCACCTAGTCTGCATATCACTGACCATGTTCCCAATCAACATCAACAGTGCAAACTATTTAAGTGGAATAATAGTATCTATGAGTTTACTACAGAAATGGACTATCAAGTCCCGGTTCAAATACAGATAAATTATTGATCTACCATGAAGAGTGGACATGACCATTGACAACCAGCATATTAGTGTTAGTCTGTTATAGCAGGACCTCATCTTAGTGAATATAGAAAGCTGTTTGCGTCCTGGCTTACAGTGGCAGTAATTCACAGAATATTCATGGTTGGAAGGGACCTTTGAGATCATTGAGTCCAACCCAAAAAAAAACCCAACAAACCAACCAACCAAAACCCACACATTTCTACATTAAAAACTTCATTAGTTGGAGATGCAGCCCTGCAAAACAACCCAGAGTCCCCTCACTGATGTCCAAATGCCAATTAATCAAGCCACCTGAGGCTGGTACTCAATCTAGGCCACTTAATTAGGTTCTCTCAGCACAGCTATAAGCCAGATGTACTGATCTACAGATCCAAAAAAGTGTGCGCAAGTACTGCCCAAATAGTCAAGACCAAGAAAGACACTGAGGTGCTGGAGTGTGTCCAGAGAAGGGCAACAGAGGTGGTGAGGGGTCTGGAGCACAAGTCTGGTAAGGAGCAGCTGAGGGACCTGGCCTTTTTCAGCTCTGAGGCCATCTGATGAAGCGTTCACATTCAATGTTTGGCCTGCCTGGTAGCTGAAGCAACTGAACAAGAACCTGGAGAAAAGGAGACTGAGAGGAGACCTTCTCGCTCTCTACAACTCCCTGAAAGGAGGGTGTAGAGGTGGTGGTGATGGTGGGGGGGTTGGTCTCTTCTTCTAAGTAAGAAGCTATAGGACAAGAGAAACGGCCTGAAGTTGTGCAATGGGAGATTTAGGAAAAGTTTTTACACTGATAAGGGGATTGGAGCACCTCCCTTGCGAGGAAAGGCTCAAGGAGCTGGGACTCTTTAGCCTGGACAAGTGAAGACTGAGGGGAGACCTTATTTATGGGTATAAGTATCTAAAGGGTGGGTTGAAGGATGTTGGAGCCGGACTCTTTTCAGTGGTTTCCAGCAATAGGACAAGGGGCAACGGGCTCAAGCTGGAACATAGAAAGTTCCATTAAAATATGAGAAAAAACTTCTTTCAGGTGAGGGTGATGGAGCCCTGGAACAGGCTGCCCAGGGAAGGTGTGGAGTCCCCTTCTCTGGAGATCTTCAAGACCCACCTGGATGCAGTCCTGAGTGATGTGCTCTGGGCATTCCTGCTTTAGCAGGGGAGTTGGACCAGACGACCTCTAGAGGTCCCTTCCAACTCTGACAATTCCGTGGTTCCGTGATATTAAGCACTGGAATAGGCTGCCCAGGGAAGCAATGGAATCACCACCCCTGGAGGTATTTAAAAGAGTTAGATGTAGTGCTCAGAGATACGATTTAGTGATGGTTTTTGTCAGTGTTTAGGTTGATGGTTGGATTCTATTATCTGGAAGGTCCCTTCCAGCTTAGGCAATTCTATGACTCTATAAAGGTGGTAGGTCTCATCAATAATACTCTGTTTTATAGAGATGCTGTTTTATTTGAGGCTATACCTGAAAGAACACGAACTGAGCAGAGTTTTAAACAGTACTCAGTGTGCACCAGAACTATTCCACACATGCTGTGTCTGTGTATTACAGGCTGTTGCTACTCTATTTATTACCAGTTTTTAGAGAGAAAGAATGAACAAAGCAGCTATCTTACCCACTAAAACTATTTACAATATTGGCAATGCTGCATACTCCAGGTACTTTTTATACTAAGTTAAGTGCTAACAACAAGTACAACATCAGATCAAAGTAGGCAGAACCACTTCAAAGATATTTAGATACAAAGTACCAGAAACTCTATGCAGAAGTTGTTAAATACTGTCATAATTAATACATAACTACAATTCCACTTTCTTCTTCAAAGTCTTGCAAAGAAGTGGAACAGCTCTGAAGGAGCTAAAAGGCACAGAGTTCAGTTGACAGCCTCCTCTTTACCTGAAGTGGTAGCACTAGAAAGACGACAAATAAAACCTGAAATGCAAATCCCATCACACTAGTCAAAGCCCATATTATACAGGAATCATTACAGAATTGTCTTGGACACTGAACTTGCTTATTTGTGAATTGTTACACTGAACCCTTAACATTTCTCCTGAATCGTTTGTATCTTTCAAAATCCATAGCCACTAACAAGTTTGCAAGCCTGTGTTCAAAGCAGTCTTCTCCATTTGTCTTTCTCCTGCATCTTATAATCAAAAGCCTTTCGTTCAAGCACGTTTCCACTCAAAACCTAAACAAGAAAAATGCAACAACAGAAAAGATCAGGCTTTCACTTGAAACAGAAAAGCTACTTAGCACAGGCAGACAAACACCTTTGGACCAACCTAATGTTTCCAGGACTTACTACTTGATAGTGTAAAATGTAGTTTCACCAGCCTAAATATCTCAACTGCTGAAATGCATGTTGCTCATTGTTTCCTTTCCCCATGCTAGAGGTGGCAGGGAAAAGGTTATCTGCCCTCTGCTTACCTAGAAAACATTAAAGAAATCTAAAATAACAATGCAAATGTTAAGTTACTCCCATGAGATGGCTTCCCCTATTCCTCTTTGAATCTTAGATCATTTTGCATCCCTGCAGAACTGACCAATCTCTGTACTTGCATCTCCATCATCCCATATTACAGCAACAAAATGTCATCGACTCACTTCAACGTACATAAGCAGGCATATACATTCAACAACTGGCAGGACTCAAAGCTGCAGCAGTTCATTCCTGCTTGTGAGTGATCCTGATCTCATTTTCTTGCAACAGAAAATGTAAAGATTCAGTAATTCAGTATGAAATACTGATTTATTTTTTTTTCTTCTAGGCACGTGGCTAGAGGGATGAGCTAATATCTTGGCCAGTGCCAAATGCACAAGCGTGAATTCTTAAAAAACGATTTACACAGATCAGAGTGGCACTAATCCTTCAGAGAAGCTGGATGAGATTCTTCCATGGAGACCATTCTGTGATAGACACTGGGGTAGAAAAGAGACCCCTAGGAAAGTCCTGTTAAAGGGCAGTATTAGGAACCAGAGTAAATGGATATTTACACGATATTAAGTACAGACAGGCGGTTAGTTTGCTAACAGATTCTCCCATTCTTCAAAGGAGAAAAGAACAGTCTAGGAAAAGAATATTAAGTCATGTCTAAGAGAGCCCTGGACTCCAGAAAAGAAAGCTCTTAGAGAACTGAAAGCACAGGTTTCTCTTTCGGTACAGACTCAACAAAAAACTAGTAAAAGTGGCAACTGGGACACTAAGCTCCCACAATTATGAGTGCTTCCCCAAGCGTCGCCAACCCCTTAGATTCACTTTTAAGCTACATTAAAAAAGCTTGGTTTTCCACCTCCCCCAGAATCCAAAAGCAGACTTTTTTTTTTTCTTCTTCAGGCATATGCAACACAGAAAAATTACTTGCTCAAAACAGTAACTGTACTTTCTTTCCCTGCCTCCCTTATCCCCACACACACCATTCAGGCCACACTACATCCAAGAAAGAAATGTTTATGTACATGCATATTTTGTGGAATATAAACCAGGAACCATTACACAACTTCTCATGATCAAAACCCTTTTACGAATAAAGTTTACATAGAATTTTATACAGTACTGTCAGAATCATTACATCAAATACTAAATGCAGGATCTGAGCTGAAGAAAGTTACTTAAGTAACCTTCCTTATAAATGGATGTATGCTAAAAGATTTACACATCAAAATAGCCAGAAAAGCAGGAGGCACAGGATACAATTAACCTCTCTAACACTGTGGGAAAAGAAAAGAAAAAAAAAAAAAGTCATTGAACAACTCCCATCTACTTCAACCTAAACTTTAAGGACGTCCACAGGGGACGCAAATGTGGATCATGAGGTACAAAAAATACTATGTTATAGCATAACATCTGAGCTGCCCATTGCTCATCTCGGGGACGGTAGCTGGTTTCTTCCAGTTTTACAGCGTGCCAGGCCAAAAAGTCATCTTGATGAACAGAATATGCTTCTGTTGCCTTTTCTAAAGGCACACTTCTTCCTGGTCATGTGCGCAACAAACCTGTCTACAGAGGCAAAAATACAGATATAAGGCAGGTCTCTTCAAAGCACTTCATCTTCCTCCCTTCTCCCAAATCCTGACATGCCAGCCCAGCTCTGTCAGACAAAAATCAAGCAGCCAACAACAATCAGTGTTACCTTTATTTTTCTCTCGATGCAAGGAGATGCCAGAAGGATAGCACCTCAAAGTTCAAGAGCAATTTTTCCAGGATGCCATGGAAACCAAGCAGAAGTAAAATATTTATTTCTCTTCCTGTTGTCCATATGGTCCGTTCAGCTGCAGATCCTATCAAGGAGCCTTTACTCTCTGTTTAAAGTCAGGTGGAGAGCAGCCTGCAAACTTGTAAGCTTCTAAATGGCAAGGTCAAGCAGCACAGAGATGGCCAGCTCCCTCAGTGCCCTCAGGTGAATCCCATCTGGGCCCATAGACTTGTTTGTGTCTAGGTGCTAGAGCAGGTTCCTCACTGCTTCCCTTCAGATTACAGGGACTTCAAGATGAACCACAACACAGATTTATTCCCCTCAATCACACATTCAGAAAAAAGCCATCAAAATGAGTGACTTCTAGGTGCCCTGCATCTAGTGGGGGTGACTAGTGTTCAATAGCATTCAGAATGGCAGCTCTTCAGACACTAACCAGGCAAAGGGGAAAACCACAAAAAACCCCAACAAATGGAAAAAAAAAAAAAGAAAAAAAAAAGGAAGAGCATTGTGGACCTACAAGCTCAGAGGCTGTGGGCGTTTGTACTTGAACGCAGCATTCTTGAAACGATAACTTGGAATTCCTACACTGCTTTCATTTGTTACACTATCCAATAAAGGTTTTCTGATAGCTGTATTATCTTGGAAGTTCTCTCACAGAACCTTCAGAAACATAAATACAATGCTTCAACGGGGATAGAAATCTGCAAATTTGAAATTCCCATAGACATGCAATGAACAGCTACTTTCAGCTGAGTGATATTAAAGTTATCTGCATTTCATCTGGGAACATCACACATGAAAACGTCTTTGGACTTTGACAAAAGCTTTCCAGAGAACACAAGAACACCACCTCCTGAATTAAATAAAGAATCAAAGCTCTATTATTGGAGTAAAGGAAGCATAACCAGGAACACACACTCCAAAAAACATCAATTTAGGGAAACAATCAGAACTCTGGGCAGTTAGTGAGATGTTGCACCACATCACATAGTAGGCAGCTATGAAGGAAGTATGTTCAGCAACTCAATCTAGCTTAGAAATCACCCTCTGTCCTCCACTCTTATTATACCATGCCCATCAGAAAGAGTTGATCAAGCAATTCCTTTCTAATATTTAAATTACCACTGAAGTGTTCCAACTAAAAACATGACTAAGACGGTCTTCCAGACCAGGACCAACGTCAAGCTGTTAAATACATTCCTTATGTAACTTGTAAGTACAAGGAAGGAACAAACTAATAGCTTCATCTCGATTTCGCTTCACACCACATGTGGTTACTTTTTCTTTTTTCTGGTTTGTATTAGTAAGCAATATGACACCGTGGGTTAAGATGACATCCGATGCAGTTTCACAGATTCACATTCTGTATCATCCTTAAAAGACCTGAACAGAATCAGAAATATCAAAGGATAAAGTATCTTTATAGAAAGGCATACCCATCACAACACTGGCTGATCTATCCACAACAAATTGGTTTGTTAACAGAAGATAGCAATGTCCTAGAAGATCATAGTTTAAAAAAGACATCAACATTTCAGGCCCAGCACCAGACATTAAAAAAAAAAAATGACCTTTATCTCAAGTTCTGTAACCTCTATTAGTCACAGTAGGTGCGGTGAAAGCTCTTCCCCACAATCTAACAGGTACAGCTACCAAGGGCTAAGTCAAATTATTTTTCTCAAGTAGTCTGTCATCCTCCAAGTGGGTGAGCGGCTGATGCTACCACGAGTGGGCTGGTTTGCAGCTGATGGACAGCTGAAAAAAAGATGTGACATTTTGATTAACCTTCTCAAACTAGTGGGTATTTGGGGTAGTGAGGGGGAGGGATTAGCTCTGCAAGACATTTATCTTGTCCGCATTCCCTGAAAAATATCTTATCAAAAAGATTACTCTTAGAACAACAGTTACAGGATCTTTTAATACCTCATTTCAAACTGAAGCTGCCTCTGGGCAGCTTCCCCTATGAATTACACACTTATCTCGAGAAACTCAGGAAGACAAAAGAAAGCAGAATATATAATGTGAAGAGCTCAATGGAGGGAAGCCACTACACCCAGAATGACCCCCGTTGCAGCCCAAGCAATGTATACCCAGCAGAAAATTGGTGAAAGAGAATACAATTAATCTGTGTGCAAACAAGAGACTACCTCTAAAGATGAGGGATATGAAAATTCAAAGAAATATCAAGTACTAAATACCTAAGGCATACAATGTTTCCTATAAGGTATTTCAAATAAAGTTAAGGTTTGAGCCACAGAGGAGGTTTCCCCAAGGAAGAGAGCTGAATGGTACTTGTGCTGTGACTGTGACATCATTTTGGTAAATATGTAAATACAAAAATTAAGTCAGAAAATGACATTGCCATCACAGCAATGCCCACATTTTAAGAGAAATTCTAAAGAAAATTCACAACTAGCAAGGAAGCTAGCTAGTAGAAAAGCTTGAAGAATTTCAGCATTCAGATATAAAAAAAAAAGGCAGTATTTTATTTTTAAAATGAACTTAGCATGTTTCCTGAGATATTATATTGCCCTATGTCCTTAACAAAGGCAAAATCAAGAAAGCAATTTAATAGCTGAGGTGCCTAATTACAAGCCTGTGACCTCCTCAGTCCCAGAACTGAATACAGGACCCCATATTACATACTACTGACATAAAAATCTGAGTATGCAGGGGACACACTTAGGACAAGAACCACAATCTATTTTCCGAGCTGCCCAGACCTAGACAGAAAGTAAGTGTTAAGATCACAGACAAGTCCTGAAGTCTTCAGGACCTTGCTCACAACCCACGCCCAGAACACACATCTGGAAATGATGCCCACAAGTGCTCTTGCTTCATATGCAATTGCTTAAGAACTAAAGCACTTTCCCAGAACACCCAACAGTTTCTTTTCCTCACTCCACCTAACAGGAGTCAACCCCGATCCACCACCATCTGCCCTCTGCTGAGGTGGCCATTGCCCTGCTCTCTCTCTCCACTTAACTGCAGCCCAAAAGATGAGAGTCTCAGAGGCTTGAAGAACATCAGAATCAGAGGACAGTGTGGATTGGAAGGGACCTTAAAGACCATCCAGTTCCAACCACCTGCCATGGGCAGGAACACCTCCCAGGTTGCTCCAAGCCCCCTCCAACCTGGCCTTGAACCCCTCCAGGGATGGGGCAGCCACAGCTTCTCGGGGCAACCTGGGCCATGGTCTCACCACCCTCACACCAAAGAAGTTCTTCCCCAGATCTCACCTAAACCTCCCCTCTTTCAGTTTAAGAAAATTTAGCATTAAAGTAAACAGTTATGTGGCTTCTTGCTGCAAGGAGAACTACTTAAATCCTTCTTGGAATGTCTGTGGTTATTGGCCAAAACACTGAAGGGTTTCCACATGATGAATAAACACACTGATATGGAATTCCAGTAAAGGTGTCTTCCTATCATCAAACAGATTTTTACAGCATTTTTAAAACGGCTCCACCAATGCAGCTTGAGACAGGCACTTCTGTTTTCCAATTATATTATCTAATTGAGACACATACAGGACAGCAAAACATTGATTTTCAGTTACTAACAGTGCTTAGACAAAGCACTGGTCTGCAGGACAGGTACATGGGACATAAGTGGGGAGACTGAGATGAGATCTCAGGAAGAAATCCTTTGGTGTGAGGGTGGTGAGAGCCTGGCCCAGGTTGCCCCGAGAAGCTGTGGCTGCCCCATCCCTGGAGGGGTTCAAGGGCAGGTTGGAGGGTGCTTGGAGCAACCTGGTCTGGTGGGAGGTGTCCCTGCCCAGGGCAGGGGGTTGGAACTGGAGGATCTTTAAGGTCCCTTCCAACCCAAACCATTCTATAATATGCAGAACATTAGACACTCCAAATTTAGATATAAGGGAACTAAAAAGGTATTTTCTTCCTAGGTTTGCGGAATTTATCAGGGCAGACACACTTGAATTCTTTCCCAGACACAGTCCTGAAGTTTATATTCAAGTTGCCTCCACCACAATATAAGGTGAGAATGATTACAAAAAGATGTAGAGATCTATCAATAAGCTTTCGTGATTAGAGGCTATGCTGTTGTGGGCTTACTCAGAAGCTGTTTCTGGAAATTGCAGTCAGGAAATTAAAGAATTAAAGAAATTAACATTTGAGTTACCAAGAAAAAAGAAAAAAAAAAAAGAAAGACTTTTTCAACCAAACACCTGATAGTCAAACTCCATTTCAAACACAACTTTCCATTCCACAAAGCTGAAAGATTCCACACTCTTTGCTCAAAATTCCAGAACTACACCTTGAGTTAAAATTATTTCAAGTATCAACAGACAAACCTGACTTCAAGCCTCCCACAAAACTAAGAGGAATTGAAGACCAGTTCTGGGGTGCAACTCATCAATGCAACTAAATAGTAACTTTGAAATTCTGCATTTAAGCAAAACACAGAATTTGCTTCATTTGTGTAAGGCTTTTTCTCTATCAATACCTAGGAAAAGATAAACTGACCGTTACTTCAAATGTTTGGGTTATCTACAAATGCAGGTAAAAATTAAATTAAAACTTTCAATTCAAACTTGCTTGAACAGTTCTGAATTAAAAAAGCCACAATTTGGGGGATCTTTTCTGAACAAACGCTGAAGTCAGATTACTGGTTGCAGCGCTCGGCCAAGGGGATTTCCCCAATGTCATTGTTCTTCTGCCAATTTTGAAGCATATGCAGCGAGATGTGCATTTACTCTGGCTCCTGATTGTTCTCTGGTATCCTGCCGGCCTACTTCAAACAATGCAGCACGACAGAAGCCAGCAAAAGCCGCTCGTGATGCGACTACGGCACTGGATACAGCAAATTTAGGAGTTTTCCACCAACCAGCACTGCAACCAAGTCACAGTGAACAGAGGCAGGTAGTAAACAAGACACAGGATATTCCTTTTTCGATATTAGCAGGTGTAGATTACAGGCAGGATTAAATCAGTAGGGAATTCGTTAACTAGCTATTTGCATCAAAAGGTACAGCAGTAAAAGAGCTGCAGTGTGTTGTTTACCCTATATATTCTTCCCAGACTAAGAGCCAGAGCTCCACAATTAGGATGTTTTTTTCCTGTAGAATTGCTCTTGTTGTCATAAAACATTCACACTAGTAAAAACAGCACTCGGTTGATTTGTTACAGTACCAAGAAAACTAAATTGGTTAATTCCTACAGAAAAGGGATATAATGAGGAGAGGAATCTTCACCACACTGATATAAAGACACTAATTACCACAGGAAACCAGAGAATAATTTAGCATTGACTTGGGCTGACTAAAGGCCCCATTCCTTTATTGGAGAAAAATAAGTACTGTTTATGAGATAATTTGGGGCTCAACATTGACAATAAAGCACAGTCAACATATTTTTGAGTGACCAACATGTCTTCTTAACAGTAGCATGATAGAGAGATTATTCTTCCTAGTTAGAGTTTTGTACCAGGGTCCTCTGAGCAGGTAAGTCACTAAAGTAATCACAAGTAGCTATTTTTCATTTGCTTAAAATTCAACAGCTCCAGCATCAGTTGTTAACCTGCCAAAGAATTAATGGCACATAAAAATCAAGGAAGTTCTAACATTTATTTTTGATTCTGACTCTTCCTGCTTCTTACCATTAAGGCAATCCTAATGAGAATCAACAGTAAATTGAAGCTAAAGAATTTCCACAAATTCCAACAACTGTTCACCCCCAAATCTGCTTGCCATTTCACTGATACTCCATTGAGAACTATGCCTTAAATTTGCATCCTCTAACAAAATAATTCATCTTGTATCAGCAAGGTGAAGAGGTGGCATAATCATACACCTTACAAATCAATTTATAGACTGAAAAAGGACAGCAAATTAAAAACGTAAAGGTTACCCTCGGTAAATGCAACAGAGAATCCACAACCCCCAAGCCTTTTTCCAGTGATCCAGTTAGTATACAATATGGTCCCCAAAATGAAACAATTTTTTCTCCTGACTCAAGAGACAAGCTCCTTTGAACTACACAGCTTTTTGCTATTGGCTAATTACCTTGCACATTTATATTTTCACACATTGACCTACCTCAAATGGCACGCCACTACCTTCCGCTTGGCACACCAACTCTGTAACAAATTCTGTGGGTAAGTCATGTGGCTTCCTGAATTGCCAGAGCTAAATACTGGCAGCCCTAAGTTTATTTATTTAATACTGTAAAATACTTCCTTCTTCAGGATGACATCAATATTCTAAGATGCTGCAACCTGAGTTATGTCTACACTAAAGCTTAACCTTAGTTATGCCAATTCAGTCCTTGGCATCTGTCACAGCTGTGCAACAAACCAAGTTAATAATTATGGTTTAGTATTTTTAACAAAACCTCACTCAATTATATTTGAATACAGTCAATACTCTGATTTCAATTAACGTTGTATTAGAAGACTTGAAAAATTAAGTTTTTGCTAGAGCAAGGCCCTGACTGCTGGAATACACAGAGCCCTACCATTATGCTGCATACAGAGGGCAGGAATAAGGTCTTGCTGCTAAGTGGCCATTCAAGTAAGAGTGTTGGTAGAGAGAAAATATGTTATTAGAAAAAAAAAGCATTCTCTTAGGCTCAAATTAATCCTGCATGCTACCCTACATAGCAAATACAGCAATGCTATGAATCAAACAGGAGAAAGCAAGCAGAATTTAACTTGAGGCTATAATTTTTAAGACAATTTTGTAACTAAAGGAAATCAAATACTTTGGGTTGGAAGGCACCTTTAAAAGGAGTCCAACACTCCCTGCCAGTGAGCAGGGACACCTTCAGCTAGATCAGAAATGTGTAAGAGTACATTTCAAAGAGATAAAGGTGGTGTCACCAACTCTGTCTTACTGATTGCTTACCTCAAGTTTAGAAATTAAGTTTTATAGAGATATGAAGTCAAACTTGATGTGAATTTTCATTTCCCATTATATGTCCATGCAGCATCTACAGCTGTTCTACATCCTAGAATTGAAGTATGTCATTTTACGTATACGTAATTAGGGACAGCATCCTTCTGTCTACACGACCACCATCCTGAACATCTGGAAACTAAGGTCTGGAACCATTTATTTTGGGGCAGGAGATAATGTTGGAAAACCAGGTGCCAGCTTCTGCCACTCCAGCTCTGAGAAAGACCCCCAAGGAAGTTACTGCAATCTCTCAGAGCACTCTTGTTCTCTCTCTGCACAATATAGCACTACAGAACATGGACCAGTTGAAAGCTGCCATGGTAAATCATAAAAAAACTCTCAACACGGATTAAAAGACACTAAAAATGATAGAAGAACACCCCCAAAGTCAGCTGCTTCGAACTCACCCCTTTCTGCACAACAGAATGTTTCTCTTGCAGGATCATCCTTTCACATTTTATGTTCAGGTGGACTCCACTCACCTGCAAGCAGCTGCCCAACACTGGGACTGCACACCATCATTTACTACAAGGAAGCCAGGAAGCTACACAGCAAGCTGCTGGAGGAGTACGTACACGGGGGGGACAGCTCTGAGATGTGGAGATGTCACACACAACAGGAAGCCACCACAAAGCTCACCAGCATCCTGTCCTCACTGTCCCGCGGAGGCCAGAGCCTGGTGCCACACGTTCAGAAAGCACCAAGAACTTCCTTGAGTCTTTTCCAGAGAATGTAGAGACAACATTCAAATCCCACCACAATTATGGGACTGAGAAGAGCAAGGGCAATTTGATCCTCCTGCTACACCCTTCCAGTGAAAGCATCCAAAGTCTTCACAGCACCAGCTATCACAAGGAGGATCTGTGGATTTTGAAACTAATCTTTGCCAACACTCTGCAAAATCTCAGCCATCTCTTGCCAGGAAAGATCTCCTTGCCTGTGTTCTGGAGTGTTATTTTTATTGACATTCCAACAAGAGAGAAGCAGAGGGGGCTCTGCTTCATCCTCAATAATCCTGTCATAAGGAAAAGGAGCCATTTTACCAACGAACAATTTACAAGCACACTTTTCCATTAATCTCAGCAATAAAAACAGTGCTTTGGAGTATTTAAGACAGTATATCAGAATATCTGTTCCTATTTTCAAAAGCTTAAGATGTTCAGCTATAGCCTTCAAACATTTACAGGACCAATTTACATCTAACT
The DNA here is from genome assembly GCF_001431845.1 of Calidris pugnax. Taxonomy (NCBI): domain Eukaryota; kingdom Metazoa; phylum Chordata; class Aves; order Charadriiformes; family Scolopacidae; genus Calidris; species Calidris pugnax. The sequence goes on along the minus strand of NW_015091300.1, from coordinate 2,280,030 downwards.
GAATGCATCCAGACTGAAATACGGTGTATGGTCCAAGGACATTCTTTACATGCAGCAGTTCTCAACTCCTGAGCTATGGTTAAGAATCCATGTCCATCCCCAGCTTATATAGTGAATTACCCCAGCTCTGCTACAAACTAACAGACAGTGCCAAGCTCCATTTCTGGGAAAACAGACTTCACCTCTGTCTGGATGTTATCTTAGGATCTACTGTGCCAATCCAACTGCCTGCTTTTGTCCTCAGAGCTACCTCGTTTGTGGCTTAGCAGCAGATGTTGGGAACTCTCCTAAACCAGCTTCCAGAGGAACCTTCCCCCTGCAGCATAGTTGTTGAAATCACCCACCTCCTATGGCTTTAACCTGAGAAGGAACAAAGGGATTTCTTTATTGCTTTCCTCTGAAGTAACCTATTTTGGGGAAAGATCTTAAAGCTTGAAAACAATCTATTCCAGAAGCCACATTAGCTTGACAACTCTGCTCTAGGGCTGATCAAAAGCATCCCTAAAACTAGGTTACTGCATGCAGCTACACGATCACTTTCCTGACAAATAATCCCAAAGAATTAAAAAAAAAAACATGCTTACACAGCATAGGTTATATTCAAGAAAAACTGTGCCCTTTGCACCTGAAGTAGGAATTACTTTTTACTCAGTTATGGCAAGAAAAAGGCACCAAGATGTCATCACTTTTAAAGATTTGTTTGCCCTCAAGCAGCAGTTTCAAGCCAGTTGTCCCATCTTTAAACAGGTCTTTGCCTAGTTTACTCCTCCTGTTAAATTGCAGGGCAAGCAAAGTAATAACACTAGCATAATCTAGAAATTCATAGCTTCTTTAGAGAATTTTAGTCATGTCAAACAGTCTTGCCTTCATGCGTTTGATGAACTTTCACTGATTCTGTAGTGTAAAGTATATGAATCCTTACAGAATACATGGGAAATACAACAAAAGTAAGATGTGCTGGATTTATTTCCTGTACGTTGTAAGCATATAAAAGAAGAGAAAGCAAGTGTCAATAGCATTAGTCACTTTAGGATCAAGGGCAGCCTTAACGTCAAACTCCTGCATATGTAGAATTTTGCTTCACAAAAAAACTCCAAAACATTACAGCCTTCAGAAGCAGTCAATAAATACTACTACATTTTTACACTCTTATGAAAAAAAAAAAAAAAAATTAAAAAGGTATTTTGAATGCAATACTTAAGGTTCACCACTACACTATTTCCTCAGGAAAACGAGGGTGTGATTGGTTCCATGACAGCAGTTTAAAGAGTTACCAACCTTCAGTCTTGGCTGATGTGAAAGGTATGCAACAGGTAGGGCTTCAAAATATTACTATTTCATCATAAAAAGCTCCAAGAAATGCCAGTTGGTCAGTAAGAAACTCCTAATTTCAATGTCAATCAACCACTTCACTTACAGTTGTCTGCTTTGCATTCTTAACACTCCCACAACCTTCCAGAGTCCTCAAAGCATGGAACCCATTGTAGTGCTTCTGCTTTGACTCTGGATGGTAAAAAAAAATATATGCAGAATTCATCTCATACTTGAAGCACAAGCCAGGTGCTTCAGAAGTCTAACTGTTGACTGTAAATTGCACAAGTCAACTAAATTCTTCAAAAAAAAGCAGGATTTGAGGTCCTCTCACTACGTCTCTCACTTAAGTCAGAATTGGGACACTGTCGAAAACAAAGCAGAAATAAACTTCTGAAAACCAGGAAACACAGCACGGGGATGATACGCTTGTGTTAAGCAAGAAGGGCAGAGGGCACAGATAAGACTACATTTTCGACATACATATTGAACTGTTTAGCAAGAAAACACCACTTTTCAATGGGTTCAAGCATTAAGTACCGTTTCACACATAGTATCAAACACAAGTTTACGTAATAGGTGTAATCCAACCACTACTATTAGCGTCACCAAAAATTTTATCTGTTCAAGAAGCAAGTTTAAGTTATCAGTCAGGAAGTTATCTGACACTGCATCAAACCCTTCTACAGAACTGAGATGAGTAGACAAACATCTGGAAAGAGACAACAGGGGTATACAGTTACAGATGCATCTTTTAGTTGCCCTCTTCATCCCAACTACAAATAACCTTTGTCAGGGCACGGTACCCATTCACTATGCAAAGCTAAAACAAATGCAAACTAGAGATGCTGAGACATCTTCTATTATCCTCCTGCATATATGGGAAGAAAAAAATAGATACACCTATACACTGAGTTAGGGGCTGACCTGCTGGAAAGCAGCTCTGCAGAGAGTGGCCTGCGAGTGCTGGTGGACAACAAGTTGCCCAGGAACCAGCAAAGTGCACTTGTGGCTAAGAAGGTCAGTGGTCTCCTGAGGTGCATGATAAAAGAGCATGGCCAGCAGATCAAGGGAGGTCATCCTCCCCCTCTACTCTGCCCTGGGGAGGCCACACTTGGGAGCACTGGGTCCAGTTCTGGGCCCCCGAGTTCAAGAAGGACAGGGAACTACTGGAGAGAGTCCAGCAGAGGCTACAAAGATGATCAAGGGACTGGAGCATCTCTCTGATAAGGAAAGGCTGAGGCCTGGGTCTGTTCAACATGGAGAAGAGAAGACTGAGAGGGGACCTCATCAATGCTGAGCAATATCTAAAGGGTGGGTGGCAAGAGGATGGGGCCAGGCTCTTCTCAGTGGTGCCCAGTGACAGGCAACAAGCACAAACTGGAACACCGTAAATTCCATCTCAAAATGAGGAACAACTTCTTTCCTTTGAGGGTGGCAGAGCCCTGGGAGAGGCTGCCCAGAGAAATTAAGTGCAGTCCTTTTCTCTGGAGATATTGGAAACCTGTCTGGATGTGTTCCCCTCCAACCTGCTCTGGATGACCCTGCTGTGGGAGGGGGTTGGACTAGAAGATCTCTGAAGGCCCCTTCCAACCCCTGCCAGTCTGTGATATGCCTCAGTTCAGCACTGCATCATGCAGACCGTGTCAGCAGTAGAACGAGGAAAATGCCAGCAGGGAGAACACAGTTCTGCATTTTCAGATAAGAATACTCTAGAGAAACTTCACTGAACTTTTAGAGTTGGAAAGGACCATAGAGATTATCTAGTCCAATTTCCCTGCTGAAGCAGGATTGCCTAGAGCTTGTCCGAGCATGTGACTCAGGACTGCATCCAGGTGGGTCTTGAAAATCTCCAGAGAAGGGGACTCCACACCCTCCCTGGGCAGCCTGTTCCAGGGCTCTGTCACCCTCACCATGAAGAAGTTTTGTCATATTTGAGTGGCAACTCCTATGTTCCAACTTGTGGAACATAAGACATCGAAAAGAACTCTAAACTCAATGCTCTACTTCCCCTAGCTTTTCTTTTTTTTTTTATTTTTAAAAATATAGGAGCTAAAACAGCCCAGGTCAACACTATCACAAGACTGTCACAACTAAACTCTTACTAATTGTACATTATCAGGCATTTTACAAAAGAAGCTGCATTTTGGTAAGTCTTATTTAAAAGCAAGAAGAAAGCATTAAGCCTATCTGTATTTTTTTTAAAGACAGAAAAACCACATGGCTGAGCACACCAAAATACTGGAAAACTGGAAACTAGTAATTTGTGTTTCCCTATTTTGGGTTCCAATACTCTGTACTGTCAACACCGAAATGACTTTTTGCATAATGAAGGCAGACTATGAATATGCCAGTTGACTATTCATGACATGGCATGGTTTGGTTTGTTAAAGGCTGGGATTTCAGCCATCCCTATTGGCTTATTTCAACAGAACAATACATACTAATATGGAAAAAAGTGCTCCATTAGAAGACAACTTATACAAATGGATGCTCATGCTCTGATTCTTCACTGACTGCTTCTTGTGCTCCATTTGCGTCAGAACTGCAAGGGAGAGCATAAAGACAGGATCTTGAATTCTATGGAATTCATTCTGTATTTTAGAAAAGTAAACTCACATGCCAACATTTAGTTTCAGGATACACAGGGATTATGCGATTAGAATCCCACTGGCTTGCTGAGAGGCCTCAGCAAGATAACTGCAAATTACTTAGAGGGCTAGTGTCAAAAGGACCTCTGTACTTATTTAGCCTCTGCTCTAGATTACTGACCCACTTATGAAGAGCTAAGCATCCCTGCTGTGCAATGCCAACACCCACTCCATCTGTTTGCTTCTGCTTTCTCGGAACTTCTATTAGTCTGCGTAAGAAGTTGTGTTAATTACCACACGAGCAGCTTTTGCGTGGCACACACGATATCAGCCTCATTCAGCACACAGTCACCTTAACAAACAGCACTGAAACAGGACAATCCTAATCGCAGCAGGATTATCAACAACAAAGTATATGCAGATTTCTGAAGAGGCATTTAATTCCATTTTTGTCCAAGCTGCTCTCAGCTTTGAGAAAAGCTTGTAGGTGTTCAGTTGCTTTGGGCTTCAGTGATGGAAAATTATACTAGAGTGAAGTACTGTAGCAAACTTTCTGGAAATCTCCAAGGGGACCAGAAACTTGTGAAACCACAACTGAAACTTCTGTTGAGGGAATAATGCAACAGTTGCAAACACAAGCATCCCACAACACTTGTCAGTATCTACACTGATTTAAACCTGAAGATAGTTTAAAAAACCCCAACAACCACACAAAATGAAACACAAAACCCCTCCCCACGCAGAAGAACCTTTGGAAAGTTAGCCCAGCTGTCACATCAGAACTGCAGCTCAGCAGCTCAGCACCTCAAACTTCCTGCTGACTAGGAAGAAAAAAAAAAAGTTTCAAATTCAGCACTTTATTATTTATCCCTGCTGATCTGCAGATCTCTAAGACATTCAGTAAAGTGAGTCTCAAGCAGCAGTTTCATTAACTTACTAAATCCAAGAACAAGAATCTCCAAAAGTCATTACAGTACAGAGTTGACATTTGTTCTTTCTTGGGAACCCAGACTGCTGCTGTCAAAGTGAAATAATATCAACAGTACAAAAGCCAACTATGAAACTCAAGAATTCTGTATAGTGCTGCCGGCAACCCTGACATCATCTCACCCCTTAATAGCAAAGCCATTTCTTAGTTTAATTTTAAACCTTGTACAATAGCCAACGCCACCTGAAGAACTCTCCTGCTACCAGCTTACTCCTAAGGTAGTCAAGAAAAGTAAAACCTTGGTCCAGTCCTTTTTACAGCTGACCAGAGGATGGATGAGAACAGCACATCACAGTCCAGCAAGAACCACCATTCACAACAGAGACACTGTACAGGGCCTCACAGAGCTTCTATATTGTTTTAAAGAATTATTTACTATATCTACTTTAACACAAAAGGTCACACAAGCAGGAGGAGATACTCAAATACAGACAACTGGTAGACTCAGCCAACAATGATAAACTGGCACATTGTTCGTATCTTCTAACCTTATATTCAAAATTAAATTTAGACAACTATTCTTCTGAAGTAGCACTATTTATCTCTGTAGGAGAGCTCTAGGAAGTTTAAGAGCTCTAAAAAGTTAGATACGCATTTTATGTGAAGTGAATCTGTGTCCAATATTTAGCTTCTGTCATATGAAACGCCTCCAATTAAGCATTTTTGTCTTTGTCATGGTGAAGACTTGCTAAACACATGCAGTCATCTCATGTCAAGTCAAGAAATACTTATCCCTACAGGTTCCAGTATTAGTCTACTGAAATACAGAAAGACAAGAAAGCTCCAATATTTTATTTCTGATTGTTTTCCATCTGGCTAAAGGAAGAAAGCAGAAAGGAAACCCAGAGAATTTGGGGATTGCTCTAGGGAAGAAAATACAAGCAGAGGGCAGCATTAGAAACAAAATGTGAACAGAAAAGAGAGAACACAATTAAAATAGTCATTAATTGAGAGCGTACCCATGCTTTTCCCAGAAAGCTGCATCAAATCTTAAAGAGAATACTAAAACAATTATCAGATAACAACACATTCAATATATGGAAATCATTACTGACACCAGTCAAATCTATTTTGTGCTATGATTAATACAAAGCTTAAAAGTAGCTGGGATGAATGCACTAATTAAAATTAAGGTCATGAACCAGATGCAGTTCCTCTCCCTGACAAGTTATTTTAAGCTTTGAGGGGCTAAGTGCCCAGAATACTCCTGTGCCACCAGAGATCTTCTAAGGTTTTCATAGAAAAACACACCTGTGAAGTGATTTGACACTTGCGTCTCACATAATGAGCTTACACAGGCACCTTAGTGAGAGCTCTGTACAACACAAATTGAGAACACACTGCAATTTATATATATATGCATATACTTACAAACATAACCCTTGCCTCTCGCACAGCAGTTGCTATGAATTAAATTGAGAAAGTCAAAGGGGTAGAATGCAAGTCGTTCACCTAAATTTATATATGCATCAGAAGTGCAAGAGTAATTCTAGAAATACTCCAAGTTATCAAATAAAAAGCACTTTCATTAACAAATAATAATTACAGTAAAGAAACAGGTCTTCAGACAACCTGCCTCCAAAGATAAAATTTCCCTTCAAAAGGGAGACTGGATCCAGCTTGTACAACTTAAATGAAACTACCTAATACAATTGAAAATAATTAGATGACTGAAGTGTTGACCAAGGAAAAACTAGTCTTTTTTTTTTTTTTTCTTTTAAAGCGGAAGTAAAGGTTCAAGTATGCCCCTCCAATTATAGACAGGGTTATTAAATAAAAGCGTAAGGCAGTGCTACAAACTAAGAGCTGCGCTAGCCACCAACAGAACACATACGAATCAGAATCTACATAGTAATGAAAATTGAAATGTAAAGTTATTATTAGCAATTATGACTTAACAAAGCATGTGATTCAGTTGTAAGCAAGCACCATACAAAACCAAAATAGGTTTTAAAGAATTTTTAAGGAATCAAAAGCATGCAACTGATTTTTTTAGTCATTTGTTCACAGGGCAATTTAAACATCCATTTAGTCATTTCTTACGTGGTAGCAACAATTTCCAACACAACAGCACTTACCTTGGTATTGTCACACATTTCGTATTGCAATTTTGAGTGGTAATTGCCTTCTCAAGCTCATCCAGCTGTCCTGTTTTCTTTAGCTTCTTGACCAAGCTTTTCACTGCTTTTTCACACCACTTTTCCTCCTGACCGTTCTGCTCACCACCACCAGCCCCTCCAGAGCTACCAGCACATTTTTTCCACCCCAGAAGTCTCTTCACAACTGGTGGAGTGAAGGGCAAGATGGACGACATGACTTTCACCGGACAGAACACTCAGCAAGTAATAAATTAGAGATTCCGGTCTGAGCCCTAAAAAAAACAAACCAAAACAGACACATTAGCACTGAGGTTTCACATGACACAAACACTTTGCTTAGGACCTTTCATTACCAAATGCCACAGGACACTGCATCCCAAAACAAGATAGATATTAGTTCAGTAGTCTCCATTATCGTTAGGTCCTTCATCAATAAAATTAAAATGCAAGTTTGCTTCATAGTTTTTAACAGATAACACACATTAAAGTTACCATTGGATTAGACATTTAATTTTTCCTCCAGTCTTTCCTGGCTGAAGCCAACTCTAGAAAACATAGAACTTAACATAAGTCTTGCTTTGCACTAAAACATGGCTGGTTTTAGTCGTTTATTAAAATTTTCCACAAGTGATTGACAAATTGCACACACATATATGCATGTTGTGCCCATCTCCAAATTAATTTAGCAAGCAAAATTGTGTTTGGAATGTCATTTAGTCATTACGGCTTGACAGAAGTCTTCCAACACTCAGCCATTTCACAAGCCTTTTCTCATTTTGTTTGTCATGTTTTAAATAACTACCAATTTTGTTCCACTGGGGATACAGATTTGAAATTTGCTCCTAAGTTTGGTAATAAGCTTGTTCCCATCTTTCTAGTTCAATGGCCTACAAATAAGGAATCTTCTCAACTGGCAGTACTTAAAATCATGAAGTCTTCCAAAATTCATTAAAGGATATTTAAAATCCTAGTTTGCAGACAGCCGAGTAGAACTGTCTGGTTTCGATTTTGATAACCTTTCTTTCAGCATCAACTACCTGATCAGCATCTTTAGATAAAATGAAAGATTAAAAGGGATGCTGAAATTTGGGCTAAGTTTAGCATTCACTGCAATTTTCACTTCAAATCATTTAAAAGAGAAACGATAACCATTTAGGAAAAAAAACCAACAACACACACACCTTGTTTTTACAGGTTCTATTACTCTACTTTTAGGTATTAAAAAATAAGCCCCAAATCAACGATGTTTTTTCCAGACAGACAGCTGTTAGAAATTGCTTGAGGACATAATGGTCTTGTGGCTGGAAGTATGGCACTGAAGTCAAAAACAACTTTATTTCCAGGCAGCAAATAGGTATTTGAACTGCAAAAAGTTACCTTATTTCAGCTGACTGAACTAACTTGTAAATCTTGGAAAATACCTTGTTTTAGCTAAGAGCTAACGCTACCTTCAGGCTACTCAATCTGAGCTTTCAAAGGCAGCTTACACACCTCTCCATCCCATACAGGTACACTCCTCACTTCTATCCAAAATATACCAACTTCATCTTACTGAAATTTCCCATCTGCAAAACAGCACAGTTGATTTGGGATACTTCAGGCTATACTATTCATGGCTAATTTATGCCTTGTCATGTCTTTGTGGTTTCAGCGAGGACCAACAAGTCAACAAATACTAAATTATATTCTACAGGTAACTTTAAATCATAACTTTTCAATTTCCACAAAACAGAACATTCAGTAGGAATGACATTTCAGTTTCAACTAAATTATACCTCCATAAACCAGCTTCTGAGAGCACCTAAAAATATGACTGAAGCAAGAATTGTAGTTTTCTGGGGAGAAGGAGACAGAGGCTCCAATTAACAAGGACTCAAGACTGACGTTGGTAACTTTATGCAAGTGATTCAAAATATTCCTAAATGAAAGAATCACAGAATGGTTCGGGTTGGAAGGGACCTTAAAGACCATCCAGTCCCACCCTCCTGCCATGGGCAGGGACACCTCCCACCAGACCAGGTTGCTCCAAGCCCCCTCCAACCTGGCCTTGAACCCCCCCAGGGATGGGGCAGCCACAGCTTCTCTGGGCAACCTGTTCCAGTGCCTCACCGCCCTCACAGGAAAGAATTTATTCCTTATATCCAATCTAAATCTAGTGTCTTTCAGTTTAAACCGCTGCCCCTTGTCCTGTCAGGGGAGGCCTTGGTAAAAAGTCAAAGCATCCGTTTCCACACAACACTATAACGTGAAGAGAACTTCCATTCTTTCAATAATGTTAAATTATTACAGAATTGTCCCCAGTATTTCAGACTGCAGATTTTGCAGACTGCAAAAACATTGCACTGCAGCAAACACAAGAAAAATAAACTCAATATCCAACATTTTTCAAATTAAACACTGAATAGGACAGTCAGGGTACAGCTTCATAGGGACCCCAGCCAACACAAGAGCTTCCTGTCACAGGAAGCCCAGGTCTCCTTCCTTTCTTTCCTGTGCCACTACCACTAATACCTTTCCACAAAGGCTCAGCTAGATAACCAAGTTAAAACCTATCAAGTTTGGGGTTTTTTTTGCTGAGTTAGTTCTCTTTCAGGTTAACAAGTTGCAGTGGCTCACACACGGTACTCTAAGTGCTTGAGCTGATGTCAACATCATGTAAAAGCATGTACCTGGGCAAATATTCTAATTTAGGTAATTTATTTTGGGAGTGAAACAGATTAGAGCCCTTATGGAGTAGACAGAGTAGCTCCAGAGATAAAACAGGAGGCTTCCATGGCCTCCACTGTTTTAAGAAATGCTCGCACTACCTTCTGAGACAGAGAACAGGAGTCAATCAAGAACTTTCTAAAAGACTTCAAGTTTTGAGCAAGGCCAACATTAGATCCTTCAGAGGCCTATGCAAAAAATTCAAAAAGACCAAAGTAAAGAGAATAGCCAATTTTGCTGCAAATATCCCATTTTAAACACTAGCAATTGTTGGTGTAGTATCTGAACCTTAAATTCAATGTTGACAGATGTAGGCAACAAAGTACCAGCATCATTGCTGATCCACACACCAATTCTTCTCCCATTTATGAAGCTCACTAACACATAATATAAGCATTTCCTGTTCTTTAACTTCAAATTTGACACCTTTCTATGCCTCAGAATACTCCTTTGATTGTCAGCCTTACAAAACACACACTTCAGTAGGGTCTCATTTACCATCAAGGTAAATTCTCTATTCTTCCAGGCCCTCTAAACATTCTTAATGCTTTTATCTTATTTTTCAGCTTTACAATACCCCTTGTGATGAGGTGTCCCATCTTGCACTATTCTCTCCCTTAAGATAACAGTGACCTATATGTCATATTCTGTATTCTGATATTTTTATTTTTGTTTTAAACTAAGATTTGCCTTTCTGCTTCAAATGCACATTGAGTGATTTAAGTCTTACAGCAGGAAAGACTTTAGAAACCCCATTCACTACAGCTTTTCTTTATATTTGAATTCTCATACTATTCTGGCATACTCAAGAGGCAAATAAATAAATAAATGGTTCTTTTCCCACTTCCAAAAAACTGTCACCTCAGACCTAACTAACTAGAAGTTTCCAGATATAATACTTAGTTTTAACCAGTTCCCTTACAGATGTTTGCCCATCCAGGTTCTGCAGTACAAGTTGATTTTCTACCCCTAAGAAAATTAGCTTTAAAAAGAAAAAAAAATAAATACAAAGGGACATGCTTAAAGAGCCCTTTATTAAAATGATTATTGCAGCTTAGCAGCTATTTAAAAAACCCACACAACATGCACCCCAGCTGCAGACTAAGACTCTGGGAGGCTTAAACTAACTTCTTCCTTCTAGCCATTGTTTTGCCATGTCAGGGATTTGCCAGGAGTATCAATAAGAATTTCACTAAATTATTCCAGTAGTGGCCCCGGATCTTTCAAAGGCTGAGCAGAGAGAATGTGACACAAGTAGGACAGGACTTCATTCAGCTTAATACTTTAGCCAACTGCAAGGAGTACTCAGAAGAGAATATTTCAGCCAGTTTTAATTATGCAAAAGTGACACTCCGCTCCCAGCCTGGAGGAGGCACTGGTTGAATTCTGAGCAATTTTGATAAATGCAAATTATGCAAGGAAAGAGCAATAAATAAATCAAGAAGAAATATCCCTAATAACACATGCTACTCAAGGAAAGCACATGAGCATGGCTCTTTTATGCAGCTATTCTCCTTGTAATACTTCAGCATCTTAAACTGCTACAGAGGAAATTAAAGGCCACAACTCAACCTATTCCTTTTAGCAGCCATTTATGGACCTGATGTCCACTAACTCATCTAATCACTTTTTGACATGCCTCCACATCCTCTCGTGGCAGACAGTACCAGAGTTTAACAGCCCACTGCCTCAAGAAGCACTTTTAGCAGTTTTAATCTGATCTCTTCTTAGCATCAGAAAGTGGCCCTTGTTCTACCACTGCAAGCTTTGCTGAAGAACTGTTTGTACTCCTCTCACCCAAAAGCTTCATGATTCTATACATTTCAATCACATCCCTTCCCTCAAATAGAGGGCTATCAGCCTTTTGTCACAAAGAAAGTATCTGAACACAGCTCATATAGTTAGGGAAGCTCCTCTGGACAGATGCCAAGCTTTAAAAGAGCTTTACTACAATTAAATTACAAGTACTTGAAGACATTGCACAAGGAGTGATCTAAAGACCCCAGAAAAAGTTTTATCAGTCTATGGTTATCTTTTTGGTCATATTACCCTAAAGCTCTCAACAATGTAATTAAAAGTACAAAACCAGAAATCCACACCTCATGAGGAATTTGTATACAGGAGGCAGACAGCACGTGTCTATTGCTGAACATCTAGCAAGAGCTCAAATAAAAATGAAGAGCCCTAATTTGCATTGTGTCCTAACTGTATCCACCCAGACAGCCTCAGACAGCATGTTTATACTGATGGGTTTAGGAGTCACTGTTGCAGCTCGATTTTCAGCAGCAAATCCCATTTCAACTCATCACCTGTAACTTTTGCCTTCAAACTGACACAGTAACATAATCTTTATTCCTAAAGAAGTCATCTTCTCATACACTGTCACTGTTGACAGTAGCCTCTTGCTAAAAGAATTCCTCTCTTCTTTTTCTTTGTACACTTTCTTTACCCGCAAAAACATATAAAAAAGCATTTTATATATGTTTATACGTTTTTTATAAACGGACCCATTAAACTGTCTTTGCCAATGCTGCAAGAAACATTTCCACACTGCTAAAATGGCCGCAGATTAAATACATGCTAAATATGTAACATCCCTTCTTCCTTGTGATACAGTTTTTGTGATTTCTTTGTCGCCTATAGCCAACCATCTCCAAAAACTGAATATTCATTTATGACCCTTGCTTTTACAGACCTTAAATGTGCTTTGCCATTGCTTATTTTTTCGCACTGCCTCTCCTTTGCTCACTCTCTTCTACCAAGGCCCAAAATCACAGTCCAAATCTGATCTTCACCTTTCCACACCCTATTCCTGCTACAACACACCAACATACTGGGACTCTGTGAGTAACTGCAGGGAGATTTTCAATACCCCTTTCTGAGCTCAACTAGAGCTGAATTACTGGCATCAAGGCAGCAGCGACAGGCAGAGCAGAAAATTATCTTATCACTTTCCATGTTCCCTGGAATGCGCCTTAAAACTGCAGCTTTGGATACCCAAGGAGTACTCGCTCTTCTGCCAGGAGAGGTACGAGCATTTCTTTAGATTCCTGGAACACAGGGAGCACGTGCCATTATTCCCAACAGATTAATACTGGAAAATTTACAAATTGCCTAACTTTGGTGGTATTTGTTTCATCTCTGCCCCCGTACTGTATCTCTGCCTCCTGATGCACACATGTTTCTATAGTTGGTCAAACAGTGTCATAGTTGGCACTTTTAAAGTCCCAGTTTGAGTCATGTCTGCTATTATTCCATTCTACTGTGGTTCTCTGGAACAAGTATTAAATACTAAGCCTATGATCCCAGCAATAACTAAGCATAAAAGATGAAGAAAACCTTAAGGGCAGACTAAAATCTTCAAGGGAAATTTTCCTTTCCTGAGTGTCTGGAACATACTATAAACACACTCGTGCTACCAAAAATATCAAGTGATTTCTGGCTAATTATTCTAAAGCCTTATGCAACATATTTCATATCAGTCTGCTTATTCATCTTAAACTTGAAATAAAGAAATCTGATCTCTCCTGGTTTTACTAGAAGTATTCTGGTTTAGAGGAATTTAATTTGCAAGAGCTCATCTGGAACAAAGAGGACAGAAGTTAAGCTCCTGAGGAAAGAAGATCGAGGAAAATAATTTGTGGCATTTGAGAGATGCTCTACAAGTTCATTTCCTCCCTATTTTAGCTCCATTTTTGTGATTTTTTTTTTAAAAGGCAATTTTTTTTTTCATTAATCCTGGAATTCGGGCAAGATTCTGTATCAATTTCACCAAGCACACAACGTTTCAGATCTTTTAGAGGAGGAGGGAATATTCACCTTTTCCCTTCACATGCATCCCTGGGATACATTAGTGGCTTCAGAATAAGGTAACATTAATTGAAGCACAGTCTATTTAAGACAGTTATCAAGACCTTATGTTGGGCTGAACAATATTGAGAGCTGAAGTTTAAAAAGGCATAGCTTATGCAGTACTGCATATGTCTTCTATATTAATCCAAAGTCATTAAGACTTAGAGAAATGATAAAACAAGTATTTCATCTTGCATTGAGCAGAAGCAAAACAAAACTAATTTATGATCTGCTTCTGGATCCTTTAGGCTGTGTTATTCCAAACAACAAGGAGACAGACAGTTTATTGTAAGCGGAATCTGAGAAAGTTCTCCCCAGTGTTAATGAGCTCAACTCACAGGAAACCTGAACTGTGTATGAAGTTGAAACTAAAATCAAAGCCAGTCCTTTCCCTTTCAGGCAGAATACACTCTAGTTAAAGCACTCCGTGGAACACACAAGACAAGGTATTTCACTTCTATTGCACCCACAATCCCTCCAAAAACTGCCTGTCGAGATTCCAGAAGGGCCAATTCTTTTTCTTTTTCCGCTACAAATGCATACTCATGACACACAGTTTTGTCATACTGGTGAAGCTCAAACCCACTTGCCACATACATACTTTTCTGAAGAACAGGAGAAACTGCAACAGTGCCCACATCCTTCTCTCCTCATATTCAGGTCAGAGTAGGACGGCGTCGAGTATTCCCTTAGTGGTTTTGGGGTGTCTGGGGGTTTTTTGCTTTGGGGGAGGTGGGGGGTGGAAAGCTGGGGGAAGGGGAATCCAGCCCTGCTGAGCAACGCCCTCAGATCCAGCCCCCAGTTCAGCTTTCCAGCCAATTAGGCCAGCAGTGGGGAGTGGCTCTGAAGATCTCCCTCCCAAGGGGCTCCATCTGGCCCAGGTCTCCATCTGGCCAGCGTGCAGACCAAAAGCTCCAAGAAGTAAAGCCAAGGCCCCAGTGCAGCTTTGACACCAGCTGAAGAAGTTCAAGGCAGGAGCAAAGAAAATTCTTCCTCTGGGTCAGCCTTAGAGTGAGGATTTTGCAACGTGCCTATATACAGAATCAGTTTACACATTAATATTTATTAAGGTCTAGTATTGCAATGCATCTTGAAACTCTGCGTAACTGTATTATCTTTATACGGCTCATTGAAAACAGAATTACCCACCTACTTTGAAAGTAGACTATTTTCCTCTCACTCATTTATGAAGTTTGACTATGAATCAAATGAGAAAACTCATGTTTCTCATCCACAGAACTAAAATAAGCACTATCATGATGCCATGAAAGCTTCAGAAGCTCAATGTTTCTTCCGTTACTAAGGACTACTGCAAATTACAGACAAATGCAATAATGAAAAGCTATAATGCTATTAGATAATTAGCACACTGTATTAACACATGCATTCATAGTATACTAAAACAGCAAGCATCTGGAGACATTAGAAAGAGGAAATGTTAATTTTACTGACCTTTGATTAAACTAATAGGACCAATGTATTTTAGCAACTCTCCTAGAATTACAAAAGAGGAAAATGACCACAACTGCAGTTGGCCAATCCACCTGTCTCTGAAAAGCAGCAAACTTCTTCAGCATACTTCGTATTATTAACAACCTCAAGAGTACTTTTCCTTAAAACCAGAAGACCTTAATAGCCCCGCAAAAGCACAGAATAAGCACTCCAAACCACAGCAGTTTAAGCTCTTCTCACCTCATTTGTTTTGACTAGTTTTCCAGGTGTGACAGGCAAGTGTTTCATTATTTTAAAAAATAAATACTCCTGGACTGAATTTGACCAGAATATTCACAGAACTGATTATTAGGACCTGTTTCACTGTTTTTTCTATATAGCTTACCAGTTTCTCCACTTTGTTAAAGCATAAATAGTTGCATTTAACAATTAGTTAATGCAAGTTCACTTTCAAAACAGGCCTAACACCAATGTTCTTCAAGCAGGCCACCCTCTTCTCAAGCAGAGTTCACTATGCATCAGAGAGTGTCTTATGTTAAGCTGGTGTTGCTCCAGCATAATTAAATTAAGCTCAAGCTCCAGACTGAACTGATAAAACACCCAGGAGCTGCTCTCTCACAGTCTCTTCTTGGTCTTACTTCACACTATAGCTGTCAAACACATTTAATCATAATCAAATGTCATCTGGAATGAAGTATTACAGTCTGTAACGCAGTTTCTCTACTGGAAGGGGAGAGCAATGCTTAGGGAGGTTTTCTGCAGTAGCCAATTTCTTCTAGCCCAGAGAGTATGGAACACAGGGCTGCCTGTGCTCTCCATTCCATTAGAGAAAAAAAAAAACTAATCCCATCGCATGACCTGCAGCAATTCAGTTTAACAAATCAACAATTACAAATATTTTGGCAAAGTAAGCTTAGGTATTGTTTGCCTCTCGGCACAGTTCACAACCAGTTTGTGGCTTTATGATAAAAGTCATTAAATCCAATCTGAAAAGCAGAATTTACAGCTCACTTAGCAAGTCAGGCCCATAAATGGATGCTTTCAATTACAGGGCATTTACATGCACAATCATTAAGGCAGCTTTGAACACATTTGAAAACTCTAGAATACTTTTTGTAATAATTAAAACTTTGCGTACAGTTCTTTATACAAACAAAACTTAAGAATTCTCTTCAGTCTCAAGCACAGCTCAGATTCATTGTTAGCCAGAACCTACTACAAAGCCTGTTCTCCCAGTACTTTTGTGGGAAAGGGATTAGAAAGATGAAAACAAGTTTTGTTTTTTAAAGTTGCTCTCAGTAGCAGAGATTTTTTTTTTTTTGAGCTCCAATAAACTCAATTATATCAACTGGTGCTGAACACTTCTGAAAGATCAGGTGGAACAGGAAGATGGAGGAGGATCCAGGAGGGCCTTTCATTTGGATATTCAGTGTGTAATTCAAACTGATTTGGTTTGTGAAACTAGCTTCTGGGTGGAGGAAAAGAGGAGATTAGTTAAGAATCCCATCTTTTTAACTTCATTTTCTCAATTGTGCTCTCCTCTTTATCACCACACAGAACCTCAGGAAAGTTGACAAATTCTTCTCCAAGACTGTATTACACACAATCAGCTTCTTCCATGAAGAGAACTCGATCTTCAAATACTTTTGTTCATCTCAGTGACTGTCGGTGTAGCCTGCAGAACAACTGCAGAACAACAATCAACTACCAGGTTACTCTAGTAAACGGTCCAATGTACTGTTAAATATGTGCTTAGACTCATCTTTGAGTTAAGTTTAAACCATCTTAAATGAGATCCTCCCCTTCCTCTTTTTAAAGGCATTTGTAACTAATGCTATCTTTCATCATGATAGTGCTAAACAAATGGGGGGAAGGGACTTAAAAAAACCTCCCTTTTATTTACGTTGTCATTCCTCTCTACTTCACTAGAGTTTGTAAATGTTCAAGTTTTAAAGCTACGCCTCAGAACACACACACAAAAATAAATCTATTCGTGCATCATGCAAGCTCCAACACTGAGATAAAGCACAGGAAAGTCTAAACAGCAACCTTATTCTGCCAATAGAATCCCTTAACAACAAGAGGCTTTTTTTTTTTCCATGCTGGAGAACAGAGCAAGGACTAATCAGTCTCTCACTACAGCGTCCAGCCCCCACAGAAATAATGTCATGAATCAGTTTGGAAGTACAGCTCTCCAGGCTAAGAGAGGAACACTTAAGAACAGACAAACCTGCTGTTATGTGCGGTCTCCTAATAAGCTGTCATTATAAACTTCTTGCTACAGATGGAATCTGGCTCGTTTGTAACCATGAACTATGATAACATGAGCTCTACACACAATATACACAAGTTGCAGCATTCGCTACCAGCATTTTCAGAAACACTTGTTTGTTAGATCCTGTAAGCAAAACTTTTTCTTAATGCTAGCCACTTCTTTGTAAAGTATTTGAAAAGAGCACAACACGCGAGTTGTTTGTTTTTTTTTTTTTAGTCAAAAACCATGACGGACAACCAAAAAGACATAAGGCTAGGCTGCAGCCTGAATCCCAGCTGTTTGATTCAACAGCTCTCCAAGACTATCACATGGGCTCTTCACTCACCCACATTTTTTCCCTTTTTTCCCCAGAGTGAAGACTAAAAGACCATACTGTGTCACACTTTTTCTCTTCCCCTGCACTCCCCACAAAAAAAAAAAAATTCAAATAGGAACTCTACAACTCTGCAGTAACACCAGCTATTTGCATTTATCGCAACACAACTTCTCCCATGTGCTTATCTAGGTAGATGAAACAGTTATCAGATTATATCTGTTTACATCTTCCAGTGCACAGATAGCTACAGCACTGAAACAAACGATGTGAAGAAAGACACTAATCTCACATGTACGTGTCTCATGGAGGCAGCGTGCATCTCACATCCATGGCTCTGAATGAGGAAAGGAAGAGAAGAATCGGCAGTGGCAGAAGTGAAGTCTGCAAACCTAAACACTTCACAGAATGGTTTGGGTTGAAAGGAACTTTACAGACCATCGAGTTCCAAGCCCCTGTCATGGGCAGGGACACCTCCCACCAGCCCAGGTTGCTCCAAGCCCCCTCCAACCTGGCCTTAAACCCCTCCAGGGATAGAAAACTCCTTTGCAACTTGCTCCTAACTTTCTCCACCACCCCGGCAGGGAGTTTTTCACACCTGATCTCTGCAAGAAAAAAAGACCAGCCAGAGAAGAGGAGGGGGGGGCGGGGGGATAGTGCGAGGAAGGAGAAGCAGAACTTTACTCCCCCCCCGTCCCCCCCACCTCAGACACACACAGGGAGGCACAAGCCGGCCCTTCCCACCCTCCACCGCCCCGCCTGGGGGGGCTATTCCGGCGTGTGGGCGGCACGGCTGGGGGGGAAGGGAGGGGGGAAGGGGAGGGTGACAGCGACCTTCCCCCCCACCTCCCTTCCCCCTTCCCCTCACAGAGCCCGGAGAGTGGCCTCCCCAAACCCCGTCCCGCCGCCGGGGCCCTCACCGCCGGCCGCGTCCCACCACAACAAAGGGGGGAAGGAGGGCGTGGGGAGGCCACCAGGCCCGGCCCCCTCCGTTCCCCACCGCACGGCCCGGTGAGGCACCTCTCTTCCCGCCGAGCGGCCGCCCGGTTGCCCTCCCGTCCCGTTCCCCTCGGCGGCGCGGCCGGGCCGCCCGCCGAAACCGCCCCGGGACCAACCTCTTCCTCGGCGAGCTGCGCTGCCGCCCTCCTCCCTCAGCGCTGCCTTCCCCCCTGCGTGCCCGCCCTCCCCGCGCCCATTGGCTGACGCCGCGCCCCGCCCCCGCCGGTGGGAGGAGAAGGGCTGCGCGTTGGCTGCGCCGC
Organism: Calidris pugnax; assembly: GCF_001431845.1. Classification (NCBI taxonomy): domain Eukaryota; kingdom Metazoa; phylum Chordata; class Aves; order Charadriiformes; family Scolopacidae; genus Calidris; species Calidris pugnax. The sequence continues at coordinate 2,261,184 of NW_015091300.1, read as the reverse complement.
CCGTCGGTTGAGAAAAAGCGGGGGCGGATTGGGCAGCTGGCGCGGCCGCCCGGACCCAGCCGCCGATTGGCGGATAGAGGCGCCAATCGGGTGCCGGCAGCGGAAAAAAAAAAAATAAAAAAATAAGGGGCGAGACGCGCGGCGGAGGGTAGGCGGGGCTGCGTGCCGCGCGCGGCGGGGGCGGGGCGGCACCGTTCATTGGCTGTGCCGGCTGTCACTCCTCTCCGGAGGCTCCCCGCTATGGGCGGTTGATCGGGGACGCGATGCGGAGCGGGGGTTTGGATGAGCCGCAGGGGCGCAGCCGCACTGGCGGCGCGAGTGCTGGGGGTGAGAGTCGTCCCGTAACCTTCCGCGCGGGACGCGGGTGGGAGCTGAGAAAAAGTAGTGCGCTGCTTCCCGCCAGGCGTTCATTCCCTCAGGGACCGCCTGCCCTCGAGCGGCCAATAAATAAGGAATAAAAAGGACTAGATGATCTCTATGGTCCCTTCCAACTCTAAAAATTCAGTGAAATTCAGTGAAAAGGAAGTTAAAATGCTCCATGGAGGAGGGAAGGTGAATCCTCTCCCCTCAGAGGGGTGGTGTGGGGTGGGAGCTGTGGCAGCCCCTGAGGGCCACAGAATCACAGAATCTTCTAGGTTGGAAGGGACCTTAAAGATCATCTTGTCCAACTGTCAACCTAACTGACAAAAATAGACACCCGCACAACAAAAAAGGAGCATCAGCACTAAACCATACCTCCCAGCACTACATCAACCCATCTTTTGAACACCTCCAGGGATGGTGCCTCAACCCCCTCCCTGGGCAGCCCATTCCAATGGCTGAGAACCCTTTCAGTGAAAAAAATTTTCCTAATATCCAGCCTGAACCTACAATCCCCTCTACACGATGCCCCTCCATCCCCACAGCCACGGCCTGAGGGCGGCAGGGCCCTGCTCCCTGTCCCCTCACCTCAGCCCAGAACAGATTTAAGCCTCTCGAGGCCTCATCTCCTGCCATCAGGTACGGCTTCAGGCTATGGGACAGGCTGCCATCCCAACGGCCCCTCAGGTGCGTCGCTGAGACAAGGCCACCCTGCATCCTGCCCAGCCTCGGGGTGTCGTGGACGGAGTGATTAACTTCACTAGTTAGAGTGAAGCAGAGAAATATGTATTAAGGTGAAACAGTGATTTAACAAAACCACTAGTAAGTGCAATAAAACCAGTGGTAAATGCGATAGTGTTTTACGAGATTCGATGTCAGGGTACACTCTATTAGTTACTGCACAGAGGACAGGGTCAGACAGAACTGTCAGGGAGACCCTCCCGTTGAGTCATGAGGTTCAGAAAGGACCCCCTTGCTTTCTAAACTCCTTCTCAGAGAGGAGTCTAGGTGCGGCTGGATCCAATCCTAGTCCCAGACTTGGTCAACGGTTTATGTCTAAAGGATTAATTATGCACAATTAATCCTTTACATTACTTAGGTAAAATTTCAAAGCTTAGCACGCTATTAGTCACTTACCGAAACTCAGTTGCGGCAAGGATTCCCTCAACTTCGAGGAGTAGAACCGGGAATTTGTTGCGGCAAGGAATCTCTCAACTTCGAGGAGTAGAGCCTTCAGCGAGCGTCCTCACCAAAGGGGAGATCCTGGAGTGCAACCCGCTGCAGTACAGGAATGCTCAAAGGGGCTCTTGGGCTGTCCACTATTTATACTGTAAGGTAATTGACCTCTAGTCATATTTTCATGGCAACAAAAAATTTCTAGGTCGCCATTCCAGACAGTATTTTGACTATGTTGCCAGCCATGCCCCAGAAACCGGGTACAAGTTATCACTGCTGTTGTGATGGCCATGATGGCCAAGGCCGGGCAGGAGCCGATAGGGAGTGGGGGGGGGCAAACCAGGGAGAGCACACCACCACACGGGGCTGCCAGCGTCCCCTCACGGTGCCAGGGCTGCCCCCCTTCATTGTCAGTGGCTCTTAAAAACATTTTTCCCCTCATGTTGTTCTTGGTTTGGTTTTGGGGTTTGGTGTTTTTTTTTTAAGTGGCTGCCTTCGGTAGATCCTTCACGGCTATGAGGGCCTGTGGTGTGGTAATGCTGTAATATAACCCGATTCCTGCACCTGAGCAAACGCCCCAGCTCACCACAGGCCAATTAGAGCCCATTGCCTGCAAACAGGTGACTGGGGAAGCATCAGCCTGCGAGACCCATTGCTGCTTTGTCTGCAGAGATCCTCGAGGTGATGCTCCATGGGTTCCCTGAAGCATGAGTGGGAAGCCACAAGATGGGACTTTAATGGTGGGGTTGGTTTTTTTTTTTTGGGGGGGGGGGGGGGGGGGGGAGTGAAAAGGCTGGTTCCTGCTGTGCTGTAAATCTGTTGGAGGTGCTCTGGGGTTTTTTGCTTCCACTTTTTGATACTTTTCCTTACTCCTACCCCACCTATCTCAGCTGCAGGCCGCTTCTCTCAGACCTGAGGTCCCATCTGCCACCAAGGTGACAGCTGGCTGCCTGGAGACGTGCTCCTCTTCCAGGCTGAAGCACCAGTTCCTGAGTTGTGATTCAGCCTGTTGGGCACCTGTCCCATCTCAGCAGGCTGGGTATTTCTCAGGAGCCAGGTGAGGCACCTCCTCTCCTATCGTTTCGCCCCACTGACAGAATGATAGATGCGGGCTCACAGGAGTCTCCCTCTTGCCTCGTCTCTCCTTGGATTTCCTTGGTTTTTTTTTTTTTCTTCTTTTTTGTTTTGGTGTTTTTTTACCCAGTTCCATCAGTTCGAGGTTGAAGCCGGTTGTGAAATAAATGCTAACGTAAAAGGGAGAAGATACCCGCTGCAGACAATGCAGAACTGCTGACAGATTACCATCATGTTTTTGAAAGATAAGGAGGTGTTCCAGGCATGTTGCATCTGGAAACAGATAACAGGCCATTCAGCCAGCACAGCACTTGCTTTATGAAGGTTTCACTGCATTCAGAGAGATTATTTTGTTTTTCCCCCCCCCCCCCGCAATGAACAGCGAGTTAATTAAGCTCAGTTTTTCTATGGATTTGTGTCAAGCATTCCCATCGCCTCTCCTCTGCAATAAATCCACAGCCCCCTCTCCTCTTCTCTCCCCGAGGCTGACTTCTGATATATCCAAAGCTGCCTTCTGTGTCCCAAACCTACTTTTACTGGCTGGCTGGCCGGGCACGGAGCAGCACACACTCTGGCTGGTTGAAGGCTACATGTGCACTGCCTGGATGGCTGCCCACCATTCCTCTGCTGCCAAAGAAGCCAAACAGCACTGATAAGGGCCGAGTTTTCTCTGCCCTTCGGCCCAGTAGATCACTTAGAAGGTTGTTTTTTGTTTGTTTTTTTTTCCTGTTCTAATACTGTTTGCCGTGAAACTTGACAGGCATTGTTATTTCCAAAAGCTCTGCGTCTATGTTAGGTTTGGTTGAAATAGGTCAAGAGGGTTGACAAGCTTATACTGGGGGACTGTGACAAACAAACCCCACTACCCAACGTTTGCATAAACCTCCTTTCTTTAGGAAAGGAAGTGGCAAGCAGCAGGAGGAACAAATCAAATGGAAGAAGGTGGCATCGCGGCTGCGAATCGCAGAGCCCAGAAGTTACCTGGGAAGCGTGGTTGCCGTGGAGAAGCCAGGCAAGATGTGCTTCTGCAACTTAAACACCACTCCAGAAGGGGCTTCCAGCCACACTCCTGCAACTGCAGAAATAGCACCTGCTTTGGTAAAAACAAAGCAGCAGCAAAACTCAATCCCAGAGCTGGGTACTATTAGCTAAACCGTGTAGCTCAGCACGTTTTGGACATTAGGGGTGCAGATGGTCCCTGGTTCCATTTGGAGTTGAACCTGAAGTGAAAGAGCATCAGCCTCTCTCGTGAGGGACATTACCACGTGGCAAGAGGGACTGACATTCCTCACTAACAGCGGTCTCATACAGAGGGACAGAAACAGCCTAGCAGTGCTTCACAGTCACCTGTCTGCTAAGAAGGGGAATAATCTAAGATCTAAAGAAAACATGATGAGACCGTAGCCGGCTGCACGGAGGATACATGTTGACTTCCCAAAGGCTGTCACCCAATCCCCTCAGAGGTAAAAGAAATATAACACCGGTATCAGATAACTTCAAAGGCAGCCAGGATTTCTAAATGACCCGACACTGTCAGATGTCAGGGTGTGAAGGTGGAGAGGAGCAGTGAAGTGTGGTGCTAGGAAGGTGGGGCTTGGAGGCAGAGCTTTTGTGTTGAGGTAATTATTACCAGTATGTCAAAATGATCTCTTAAACTGGAGAAAAAAAAAAAAAAAAAAGGCAGAGCTTTGAAGAGAGTTGCGATACAAAAAGTTCAGCCAGCATATTTAAGGCAGAAGATAATATGTGACAAAAATGGCCATGGCAGCACGAGCAAAAACTCCTCTAGGGTTGAGATCGCGTCTCCCTCGGCCTCAGAGGGTTAAATATGGGCTGAAACCTCTTCTCCTGATACCACGCAAAGTTTGTAACAGCAGCTTCACACTCTGTCGCTTCCTGTGGCTGCATGGAGAGGGTTAAAGAGGACGCCATACCGTGCCATTCCCATCAGATAAGGAGGGGCATGTCAGTTGATTTTTAAGACAACTTAACATTAAGGTGACTAGAGCAGAGCTTTGACATCATAAATTAACAGGAAGCTATTGCACAAGGCATGAAAATCTCCAGAATGAAGAGAAACTTGTACTCAGTCACACCACTGTGTAGGAGATTAAATATGTGCAAAGGGCCAAGTACTCCTCAAACTTTAAAAAAAAACACCCTATGACTTAAAGCTGGGAGTAACAGCAAAATACGTGAAAAGTCATTTCATGTTTCTGCGCTTCTATTTATCTTCTCGGTAATGAAATTGCTCTGAAATGTTGAAACTCAAACCTGTTCACTACCTCTTCTAAAATGCAGAAGTGTGTTTCCAGTATTACATAAATCACTATCGTTTCAGATGGGGCTGTTAAAAGATTTCAAAGCAAAGCGAAAAAAAATGTAATAAGGAAACAGTCCCACAATGCCAAAAAAAGATAAAAAAAAAAAAGAGAGAGCCCTTGATGTTAAGCCTGCTATGTCTGTCTTATACCCTTGTCCAAGTGGACTTAAATAACTAATATTCAAAATAATACGCTAAAAGCAAAGATGTGCCTTTCTGGCGCATCGTAGCAAAAACTGGTTGGTGTTTGACGTACATTACATTTATCAGGTGGAATGGAGTGAGACAGTAATCCCTAGAAGTGAGATCTCCTGTTAAGAAACTCACAGCGCAACGAGAAGATCTATGTATCAGCTCACATTCCTCATTTACGCCGTATAATTCTGAAGAGTAAGTGGTTTAACTACCCTAACTTATCCCAATTCCTGGTGCTGATTTGCACATAAACCCAGTTGCCCTGAGTAACCGAAAGCAGAGTGAGTTGAGAGAGACAACTTTGGGCACAGTCAAACACTCGAATTTTGAATTCTTTTGCTGCCTTAACTTGCTTGACTTTGCCCTGAAACGGAATGGGGAGCTTTCATGCCATTGGGCAGTGAGATCTCGCTACAGGAAAATCCAGAAGGCCTGGATCCATCTCGGGAGCTTGGTAGCTCAGATGCAATCACAGATGTTCTACGTAAGCTCAGTGAGCTCCATTTCGTACCAGTCTCCTGTCTTCAAAGCCTTGGTTTTATGCCTAGCTGCAGGTGTGGCCAGCCTCTGCCAAGAAACGGGAACGGCTTAGGCTGCTGGAACTCAAAACAGCTTCTAATTACGCTTGGCTGGTGGGGGAGGTTGCAGTTCAGCAGAGTGCAGAGCCTCCGAGATGGTTTTGCAGGACCAGCACAGGAAGGACATGGACCTGCTGGAGCAGGTCCAGAGGAGGCCAGGAAAATGCTGGGAGGGCTGGAGCCCCTCTGCTGTGAGGACAGGCTGAGAGAGTTGGGGGGGTTCAGCCTGGAGAAGAGAAGGCTCCGGGGAGACCTTAGAGCCCCTTCCAGTCCCTCAAGGGGCTCCAGGAAAGCTGGGGAGGGACTCTGGATCAGGGAGGGGAGCCATAGGAGGAGAGGGAAGGGTTTGACACTGAAAGAGGGAAGATTAAGATGAGATGTGGGGAAGAACTTCTTTGGTGTGAGGGTGGTGAGAGCCTGGCCCAGGTTGCCCAGAGAAGCTGTGGCTGCCCCATCCCTGGAGGGGTTCAAGGCCAGGTTGGAGGGGGCTTGGAGCAACCTGGTGTGGTGGGAGGTGTCCCTGCCCAGGGCAGGGGGATGGAGCTGGATGGTCTTTAAGGTCCCTTCCAACCCGAACCATCCTGTGATTCGAAGACCTCCCTGAGGTCTAGGGTCTCTTCACCACTCCCTCCCAAGATACAGAGGAGCAGGGGCTCCCCCCGTGAGCTCCTTGAGCAACCATCTGGCTGCACCCTCCGCTCACTGCCATCTAAGCGGTGATCACTCTCGGTCATCAATAATCCCTGAAACCGGCTTTTTTCCCCCCTGGTTTCCTGATTTTTATAGATTAGAAATGCTTCATGTTGTCAACATTTCTGTTTTTTCTCAGGTTATCCCTCCATCCTTTCTCATTATGCCAAATACCGCACCATTCATCTGCCTCCATCCTTTATTTTGGATTAGTTGGAGTTGATTAGAAACACATTTATGCTAACCCCAAATAAGCCATCATTAAAGTGAAATTGCCTTGTTTACAGAGAGATTTGCGCAAGTTTATCTTTATTGACTAAAATAAACAAGTGTAAATTGTGAGTAGGCCTGGGGGGACAATGGCTTTGTTTCTGAATTAATGGTAGGCCCTGGCCCAGTAAGGATTTGTGTACATGTTTAAATCTATGCAGCAAATAAGCCAGATGAAGGCAATGGGATCAGTCATAGGAACAAAATTCAGCATAAATGCAAACCTTGCTATGATTAATTTTTCTATCATCCTTATTTCCCTTTTCTGTTTGCTTTTTCCAGCAAGCTGAAATTAATTCATTACAGTGAAGTCTGCAAAAATAATAAAAAAAAATAAAATAGTTGGTCCCTCCCTAGGAAGGATCAAAATAAACCAATTTATGCTGTGATCAGTTATTTCAATACAGTCTGTTTCTGTTTTACCCTGTGTAAGATGCACTATGCTAATTAAGCATATGTTTGTATAGATTAGTCTCAATGAGATTTACCCCAGTTTTCTACACCATCTGTGCAAGATTGGTAGCCGAGTTGGAAGTGATCTCTGTATATATTGTCTGTATTAGTTGATGAAATGTTTAGAATCCTTTGAGGTATAAGTTTTCTTTATGTTACTGTTGGTCTTGCAAAACTTTAGTTACATGTTTTGAACATTTTTTTTCTGCTTTCAAAAACTAGTGATTTATGACAACATCATTTTAAAAGTTATTCTGATGGACAGAGTATCTCAAGCAAGAATTCAAAGAGCCTGAGGAATCCTTTGTTGCTTAGTTGTGTTTAGGGACATAAAACATACATTGCTGTTACGCAGGTGAAGCGATCGCCAAGTAAAAATGTTGCCATAATAAAAAATTAGGCCTGACAAATATACTGGGACTTTATAATTTGAAAACTGTCATGTTGTTTATTTCAGCTCCTGACATTTATCGTGATGAATAACTGATGCAGAGAAGAATCTCTGTCCTTCGAGCAACGCTTGGAGCCAACTGATGTTTTGTTTTTTTTTTTTTTTCTGTGTAATCCACAGGGAAAGGCTGCGTTAGAGCCTCTGTCCCTGGCACGCCACGTTACCAGGGAGCCAGGCTGATTCCTGCGAGCAGGGTGACAGAAGAAGGAGCTGTTTGGACAGCCACGCTGTGATTGCCATCGTATTTACAGAGAACACTGGGGACAACTCAAGGAGTCATCCGTGTCTCTGCCGTTTGGTGTAAGAGTAAGCTGGTTCTGTCCACCCCCACCTTGGGATCGAGCTGGTGCTGGGCACGCATCCTCTCTCAGCACAGCAAAATATACTGCCTGCAAAATTAAGTTTGGCCTTGTTGTACTTGGGAAGGGCCTTTCTGGCAACATAGACCAGTGTTTCGCCACTACTTGGGAAGATATTGTTCTGATACCAAGTTCTGGCTGCAAGATTTAAGGCACTGAAAGGTTAAAAATCAGCAGTTTACAAGAGTCTTTGAATTTATGACTCAGGTGGACCATTACTCTTTGTTATTAATTTCAAAGGCCAAATAATTTCACCCACAGAATCCTTTCTGGAGTCCACAACCTTTACATCTATTGCCTGTCAGCCGTGAAAAAGACAGCTCAACTCTGATAACAGACCTGTGGTGGGAGGGATCCACTGACTGCCTGGTAAGTGGGGTGTGGTGAAAACCCAGAGCCTTTCTCTTTTATCTGCAAGGGATCTGTTTAACTTCAACTTCTTGCCGTTAGATCTCATTATACCTTGGTGTTGCTTTGCCAGACTGATATCTTTACATGGAAATATTTACTGCAAATAAGTATTTGGTGACCAAAGATGAGTTGCACCTCTTTTTTTTTTTTTTTTTTTTTTTTTTTTTTTTCTTAAATAAACAAACTAAACTGAGTTTCTTTGCTCTTTCACCCCAAGAAGGATTTCCAAATGTCTATGTTGATCCCAAATCCTCTTTACCTTTACAACTTCCCTTTGGAAGTATGGACACTGAAAGCATGAAGAGTCCTTTAATACATTTACAGTGTTATAACCCTTCTCCACCTTTATGCAGTTGTCTTCTGCTTATGGATTCAAAGGCTCTACTGTGTAAAAGCAGGAATATATGTTCACAGTGTTCCCAACAGTGGCCTGTAAATCCTTTTTAAAGTCACTGCTTCCCAAAATGCAGTCCCTGCTCTTAAAGCTGAGATGTGCAGCCTTGATTCCTTGAGACAGCTGTCTTAAAACCACCAATCTGAGTCACTACATTTACTGCGCTGTGCACATCGCTCTATAAAAGCAATTTGTCAATATTTATGAAACATGGCAGTAGGAGAAGGCTCCCAGCTTACAGCCACGGGCAAGGACGGCTTCTGATTTTTCAGACCTTTCCATTTACAGGTGAAGAAAGGTCAGACAATAACGAGATCTTAAACGGTTTAGAGTAGTATTGCTAGTGAAAATGGAAATGGAGAGGTATGTCTCCTGATAGAGGCAACCAAACGAAATCTGAAACGGCAGTCTGTCTGAGTTAGCTTCTCCATTCAATTCTGACACAACTGCAGGCAAACATATTACAAATCATATAGTTTTAAGCAGCCGAGATAAGGAAAGCAGAGCACGTGGGCTGCAAAAGTCAGATTCAGAACTAAATCAGCCTGTTGATACACGTCACAGCAAGGAACAGGGCAGGAAAGAGCTGCAAAAGATGAAAGCCTTAGAAAACATGGGAGATGCACAAATAAATAGAAGCAGCAATTGAAACAGAAGCAATAGTCTGCAAAGAGAAGGAAACAAATAAAATTGGCTCACAGAATGGTTTGGTTTGGAAGGCACCTTAAAGATCATCCAGTTCCAACCCCTTGCCCTGGGCAGGGACACCTCCCACCAGCCCAGGTTGCTCCAAGCCCCCTCCAACCTGGCCCTGAACCCCTCCAGGGATGGGGCAGCCACAGCTTCTCTGGCCAACCTGGGCCAGGTTCTCACCACCCTCATAGCAGAGAAGTTCTTCCCCACATCTCATCTCCATCTCCCCTCTTTCAGTGTCAAACCCTTCCCCCTCATCCTATGGCTCCCCTCCCTGATCCAGAGTCCATCCCCATCTCTCTTGGAGTCCCTTGAGGGACTGGAAGGGGCTCTAAGGTCTCCCTGGAGCCTTCTCTTCTCCAGGGTGAACCCCCCAACTCTCTCAGCCTGTCCTCACAGCAGAGGGGCTCCAGCCCTCCCAGCATCTCTGTGGCCTCCTCTGGCCCTGCTCCAACAGGTCCATGTCCTTGTTATGTTGAGGGCTCCAGAGCTGGACACAGTACTCCATGTCCAATAATATTGTTGCATGTGTTGTGTGTGTTCATTCCAAGATAATTCACTTTCCATATCTATACAAAGAGTGAACTGCAGCAATTTGTGATCTACATCAACCAAAAATAAACAGTAACATCCCTAAGAACAAAATGTCTTGTTCCCCATCCACTGGGCTGAAGATTAAAGAAAAAAAAAAAGTTGTTTGCACCTCATGCACTGGCAGGACATGATGTTAGGGATGTTCCAAGGACGTTGTGCCTTCCTTTGCAAAATTAATGCAAGCGTCTTGCCCAAACTTAAGAACTAAATCTGACGTTAAGGATTTAAGGCAACTTTTGGCAGTTATTTTTGGACTCAAGGTCCCAGCTGCCCTCTGTGTGTAGTTTTCATCTTAACTGCATTAGAGTAACCATAGGCATCTCCTTAGCTAACGCAGGTGATAGATGTTTGTGGTTTCGCAGGACAGTGACTGTCAATTTTCACCCTGTGAAGCCTCAAGTGGTCCTGAGGGCTGACTTTACCATAAAGCAAAGTCTCAAAGGACCTTGAATTGGGCTCAGTTCTTACTGTTAAATTTTGCGTCTGAAGCTCAGCTTGCCTCTGGCCCACCAGGGAGAAAAAAAAGCCCTGTTGAATTTAAAGGAAACAGAAGAATCATCTGGAAAGCCCTTTCCAGGACGTGTGTATAATTCAATCCGAGTAGAAAACCTCTTGATTGAAATCAGTAGCTCAGGGTTGGGGAGTGCTGTAACCAGAGCAACACCGAGTTGAGGGCTGGCTGCTCACCCAGCTCCCAGGTGGATTTTGCAACGTGCCAAACTCGGCGTTACAGGTGACCAACTGCACTGTCTGGGGTGGGAGAGAGTCGGGGAATATCAGTCTGAACTCTGTCCACCCTGAAGAATCACCTCAAGCAGAGACGTGCCTCCAGCAGGCTTTGACTCCTGGCATCATTCTGCCCAAGAAAAGTGCCCAGAAAAGCACAAACCCTAATGACTCTGCTGGTGGGCACCAGCAGCTACGGTGCTCCACGTCTCAACAGTCCTCTCCTGGAAACTCTGGGAGAAATGACAGCCGGCCTGCTTGGTCTTCTTCCTGATTACCCCTTCCTGGCTGCTGTCTTCTCATCCTTCAGCTGATGTTCCTGTTATTTCTCCTCCGGTTGATGGGGAGGGAAGGCGTATGTAGCATCTCACCTACCCCGTGTCAGCGCCAGACAGCTGATTGTCAGCCTCCCCATGAAACTGTCTAGACGCGGTGACGCGCTGTCAAACGCACAAAGTTAACAAAATGATAGGGGAGAATATTTTCCCCCTGAATCCCCTTTCAATCATCCTCTCGGAGGTTATTTGCGTCAGCAGCAGGCACAACATTTCCAGAAGAAGACATGATTTGATTCATCAACTCTGCCTCTTTAAGATGTTCTAGGGTGTTTTTTTTTTACCCCACAAAGTCCATCTCTGATATCAGCTCAGGCTTACATAAATTCCCCAGGCACATGCAGTGCTGCAGTTACAGGTAGTTTGCACTTATTTAACAGGTAATGTCAGTAGATAATGGTCTCCTGCTGCCAGATAAAGCCAGAAGAAAAGCCATGACATTTTACACTTGGCATAAATTTAAAAATGAAGGCTGGTGGCTTGGAAAAAACATCTATTTTGAAACAGATGACCCGGTTTCTCTTCTTTGGTTGCTTCTTAGCAAAAAGGTGAGGAGCAAGAAAATCATCCCAGCCCCATTTACAATTCCAGACAGATAAGATCGCCACCATGAAGGGATCCTGCCATTCAGCTCTCCTGACTTCTTGGCCTTTTTTTTGAGCACCAGGACTTAATAGTGGCTGATATGACTCAAATCTGTGGGAAATAAGCTAAGTTTTGCTTCAGCTTATTGATGTATCATTGTTAGTGGGATAGTACTAACAAAGAAGCCTTAGTAATAGTAGAGTCTAATAAATTGTATCCAATGAATCCCCAGAAATGCCCTTGGTCTCTCAAGGAATCTTTGTTCGCAAAGCGTTATCTAGGTAAAGAGAAACAGACTGGAACATGGCCTTCAACACAAACACCCAAAGGGTAGGGGAGTATCAATAAGGCCAAAGAAACCAGTCTGGTAAATCTGCCAAGTAGATGGTAACAAAGACTGTGAAATAACGTGTAGATTCATCAACTAATCAAAGGCGTATTTAGGATAATGATTTCATAGAATAGGTGTGTGTGTGCCTTATATGGAAAAAAGTGCAAAATAAACCTGTAATAGGTCAAGCGGTCGGGAAGAATGTGAGCTCCAACTTCTCAGCCAATGAGAAGGGAGACAGAAACTCAAGCGGCCGGGATAAAGGTATAAAATACCTGAAAGCTAAAAGATCATTGTGCATCTATTTTTGGTGCACCCGATTCAGCGCTGTTTCGTATTAATAAATTATTATTTTTTTAACCTTTGCTTCGGTGACTTTGTCCTCTTTAAATTCTAAGATTTCTCACAATTTGGGGGCTCGTCCGGGATCAGCACTCCTGTTCCTGCGGGACGAGACAGCAAAGAGGAGAAGGCGGGCCCTGTTAATTTTAACAGTCTCCAAACACTGTCTCGTTCCGTGAAGGGCAGCGAGTCCCATCCGGACGGAGGACTCTCGAAGCAAAGAAAGGGGGAAAAGAGAACTGTCAGATCGACAGGAGTGAGTTACGCACGGCAGCCGGTCAATTTCTGTGCACAGGACCTGGTAAGAAAAGTGACTGTTAAGTACTGCTCGGGCGGCTGGGATAGCGGGACTGGGAGTGTGTGAGTGAGATGCAGAATTGCCTGCGAAGCGAGTGAGGAGCCCTTCGAACCGCGGTGCCGTCTCTCCGCGAGGAGACCGGCCGGGGAAGGGGCGAAGCGAAAAGGTTCCAGGTGAAAGAAGTCCCGTGGGAGAGTATAATGAGAAATAGGCCTAGTGAAGAAAAGATGACAAAAGAACCAGGATTTGATAATCCCGGTTGGAGCATTCCACCCGACAGTCCTTTAGGGGTGATGCTCGGAAGTCGGGGGCAGGGTCGCACCCGGGGAAAGAATAAGAAAACAATGATACAGTACTGTGTGTTTAAATGAGTGAAAGAACTCATTGGATCTAACCGGTTGTATTGGGCACAGTTCAGGCCAGTGGAGAACTAGGAATGCTGGGCTCTATAAATTGATGAGCCTGTGGCATTGGGCTGAGCACAATGTGTAAAGACAGCGCTGTTCACAGCCGTGCTGCGGCAGCAGGGGCTGCTGCTGCGGATCAAAAAGGAGTCAGGCAGTATTAGCCTGGGCTGGTTTGTAATATGCTTTGTGCTGGAAAATATCTCACCCCTTCGATGAGCCTGTGGCATTGGGCCGAGCACAATGTGTAAAGACAGCGCTGTTCACGGCCGTGCTGCGGCAGCAGGGGCTGCTGCTGTGAATCAAAAGGGAGTCAGGCTGTATTAGCCTGGGCTGGTTTGTAATATGCTTTGTGCATATCTCACCCCTTATTTGTAGCAAAAGATCTGGGGTGGGGGGGGGAGAAGAAATAACAATGTGGAAGAGCAAGGTGACCCTGAGAGACCCTGTGCTCCTCCACTTGAGGAAACGAGATTAGATCAAATTCTGAAGGATGTTCAGGATTTCCCTTTGTCCTCCCCTAAAAGGGAATTCAAAGAAGTAATGTTCCCTTTAAGAGAGATACCCATGCCAGGAACCTCAGGAGTGGCCTTTGTGAATGTATCTCTGACTAGCACCGAGGTGCGAGATTTAACAAAGAGATGAAAAAGTTATTAGAGGACCCCTTTGAGGTTGTCAGAGCAGTTTCTAAGCCCTAATATTTACACTTAGGATGAAATGCAGTTTATTTTAGGAGCCCTGTTCACACCAGAAGAAACGCAGACGATCCGAGCTGCTGATATTAGAATTTGAGAGCAAGAAACACCCCCCATGTCGCAGGGGGAATCCTAGAAAAACAGAAGTTCCCTAAGACGAGACCTGCCTTGAATCAAAGTAATGTTGAAGGGAGGAATAATGTGTCTGATTACAACAACAAGATTAAACTGATTTGTTGTGAGGGACTCAGAAAGTATGTATCAAGAAAGATAACAAGAATGTGAAGCGAAGGTAAGGAGAAAGTGAAATGAAAGTGAAGCGGTAGTGAGAGAGACAGAGAAAGAAATTGTCAGATTGTGGCAGAGGTCCCAGTCGTGGACCAAAGCATAGAATGCTTTGTTGTGAGGAGCTCAAATCAAGAGGGATAATGAGAAAGTGAAGTGAAGGTGAAGAGAAAGTAAAGTGAGAGTGGAGCAATAGCCAGAGGGAGAGAGAGAGAGAGAAAATTATCGTGAAGGATACAGGATGCAGTCAACTGAGAGAGGGAACCCTCACAAGTGGCAAATGAGCCTTGGAAAGTATTTTCATTGTGGGAGAGAGGGACACTTTAGGAAGAATTGTCCGATAAGGCAGAGGGAAAATGGAGTAAGATGACTATTCTCAAGAATAGGGGTGTCAGGGACTCTACCTTCTGGGGTCGTACCATCATATAGAGTCCTTGATAAATTTAAAATTAAGAGCCCAGAAGGAGGAATATTTGTTCCTAGTAGACACAGGAGCAGAAAGAACAACTATAACCAAGATTCCACAGGGATGTGAAATTGGGAAACTTGCAACAAATGTGGTTGGAAGAAAAAAAAAGAAAAAGTTTTCAATTCCTATTGTAGAGCAAGTATCTGTACAGGGGAATAACAGGGAAGTAAAACAGACTTTGTAGTGGTACCTGAAGTAGGAGCAAATTTACTGGGGAGAGATTTACAAATACTGCTGAGAATTAGAATAGTTCCAAAAGATGACAGAAAGGTGGTGCAGCTTTATAAATTAACAACAGAGGATACAAAGGCAATTAATTCAGTAGTCCGCATGGTGGAAGGGAATCAGGGAGAATTGGACATACTCCCTCTGAAAACAGAATTAAAAGAAAGTCAACCTATGTGTGTGAAGCAATACCCCATATCCCTAGAGGGGAGGAAGGGGTTCCAACCTGCAATTGAGAGATTGGTGAAAGGCAGTCTCTTAAAGCCATGCATGTCTCCTTATAGTACACCTATTTCACCAGTCAGGAAGTCAGATGGAGGTTGGAGACTAGTGCAAGGTTTAAGAGAACTGAATAAAATTGTTCAAACATGTCACCCAGTTGTACCCAATCCTTATACATTACTGAGCAAAATACCTCATGAACACAAGTGGTTCAGTGTACTGAATTTTAAAGGTGCTTTTTGATTTCACTGAATTTCACTGAATTTTTAAAGTTGAAGAGATTAAGAAAGGAGGAATACCAATTCCTGAAATTAATAATGTTTACCTTAAAAATTACCTGTGAGGTGTAGCCCAATCTCTTACAGATTTAAGACGACGTGGATTGCTGCCTCAAACAGCTCCGCTGGACTTTAGACTACACCAGATACAGCCTGGAAACTGGATGCTAGTGAAATCCTGCCAAGAAAATACCCTGACCCCAGTGTGAGAAGAACCTTTCCTGACACTCTTGACAACAGAAGCAGCTGTGAGAACTAAAGAAAAAGAATGGACACATGCTACTCGAGTAAAAAGACCAATGACTCCACCTTCGGAAGAGTGGACGGTAATCCAGGGAAGTGACCCATTAAAACTCACAAGAAATAGAATTTTTAAATTTGAGGGTGGTAAAAGAAAGTGACAACAGAGGGGAGTATCAGCAAAAGGTTCTCTAAGAGTTAAAGCCAAGGGCAAGACTGGATGGGTCTCTTCCCTCCTCTTCTGTGAGTGATCTCCGCTGCTGGCTGCAACCCAGTAGGCGTTGAGAGATGGGAGGGAGGACTGTGCCAGACCTTGGCAGGCTTTGTTATCACACTAATGAATCTTGCCATCATCCCTCTATGTCACAATTAAATAGAAAACAACCAATTTGTGACATTAAGAAGTGAAATAGCAAAAAGCCTCAATTTGAGTAATTGTTAGATATGTGGGAGTCCAAGGGGATCTGAAAGGTGGCCATAGGTAGCCCAACCTGTCCAGCCCAAATGGTTACTGAGTAGCTTGAGTACAATGCACAATAGAACTAAGTTTTAGTCTAAAGAAAAGGTGACATAGAAAATATTGTACCCAGGGAAGGAGAATTATTTTTGTCACCAGGAATGAATTGTTACAGTTCACTGTATACCCCCTTATAATTGTCAAAAGTACCAAGGAAAATGGAATCAAATGCACATGAAACTTAGAGATCAATGAGCTTGACAAAATCCGAACGAGACTAAAAAATATTTCACAAAATTTTAATACTAAATAGAATAGTTAAGCTACAAGCCGTTCTCAAAGTAATTACTACAAACACAAATGCGAACGGCAATATATCAAAATAGGTTGGCATTAGATTACCTATTAACAGAAAAAAAGTAAAATATGCAGTAAATATAATACATCAAAGTGTTGTCTAAAAATTGATGATAATGGACAAGCTGTGAGACAGATAACAGCAAATATCAAAAAGCTAACACATGTTCCGGTGCAGAAGTGGCAGTCCCTGATAGATATCAACTAGTGGAGTAGCGTCTTTGAAACATCTTGGTGAAAAAAGATGGGCTTTGTTTTGATATGTGCTACCGCTGGGCTGCTGTTCATCCCTTGTTTTATTCCATGTGTAGTGAGATTAGTCTCCAGTGTAATAGAAGGAATGCAAATAGCTAGCCTACCAAGTGTGGAGGCCCCGAGTTAAGGTATTATGTCACGAAAAGAATATAGTCCTACAAAGAAGAGACTACTGAAAAGAAAAACAAAGTGAGAAATTGCAGTTATTACTAAATAAATGGAAATGAAATTATAAGCTTCAGCAAAAATGTAATAAATAAAAAGGGGGTGGATTGTGGGAAATAAGCTAAGTTTTGCTTCAGCTTATTGATGTATCATTGTTAGTGGGATAGTACTAACAAAGAAGCCTTAGTAATAGTAGAGTCTAATAAATTGTATCCAATTAATCCCCAGAAATGCCCTTGGTCTCTCAAGGAATCTTTGTTCGCAAAGCGTTACCTAGGTAAAGAGAAACAGACTGGAACATGGCCTTCAACACAAAAACCCAAAGGGTAGGGGAGTATCAATAAGGCCAAAGAAACCAGTCTGGTAAATCTGCCAAGTAGATGGTAACAAAGACTGTGAAATAACGTGTAGATTCATCAACTAATCTATGATTTCATAGAATAGGTGTGTGTGTGCCTTATATGGGAAAAAGTGCAAAATAAGCCTGTAATAGGTCAAGCGGTGGGGAAGAACGTGAGCTCCAACTTCTCAGCCAATGAGAAGGGAGACAGAGGCTCAAGCAGCCAGGATAAAGGTATAAAATACCTAAAAGCTAAAAGATCATCGTGCATCTATTTTTGGTGCACCCGATTCAGCGCTGTTTCGTATTAATAAATTATTATTTTTTTAACCTTTGCTTCGGTGACTTTGTCCTCTTTAAATTCTAAGTTGTGAGTCGGTGTTTCTCACAAATCTGTGACATGGCCCAATTACAGGCTCAGTTGGAAACATTGGCAGAGCCATCAGGTCACTCGTAAAAGGCATTACCTGAAAGATCTCCATGCTCTGAGCCAGCAGCTGCATCGCTGGCCACCATCTGGGGCAAGAGCAAAGCCTGGTGAAGGGACATCTGAGAAACGGGGCCAACCTTGAGGCTACCTCCGACACCAGCCCCTTGTCCCCACAGACAGATGGTTCTGACACTTCACCAGATGTTCTAAGTTAGATGTCAAAGTCTAAGTTAGTCATCCTAAACTTTCTACAGTCGTCAGGAAGAGAGGCACCTCCAGAGGACAGTTCCTCTGGCCTATTTTAGAACTTGTTTTAGGGAGAGATGAATAACCCCCTGGAGTTCCTGTTACTCTGTGCTGACTATAAAGGGAGCCTCTTCATTTTTACACACCTCAGGATGCTTCAAATCTGCAAGCCTGTCCCCAGGCACCCAGCAGAGCACGTGGGGGTCTAAACCTGGAACCTGGTCTGAACCAGCATCCTGGCCTGTATCAGGAACAGTGTGGTGAGTAGGTCTAAGGAAGCGATCATCCCCCTTGTACTAAGCACTGGTGAGACCCCCATCTCAAGAGCTGGGCCCAGTTTTGAGCCCCTCACAACAAGAAAGACATTGAGGTGCTGGAGCATGTCCAAGAAGGGCAATAGAGCTGGTGAGGGGTCTGGAGCACAAGTCTGGTGAGGAGAGGCTGAGGGAGCTGGGGGTGTTCAGCCTGGAGAAAAGGAGGCTGAGGGGAGACCTTCTCGCTCTCTCCAACTCCCCAAAAGGAGGGTGTAGCCAGGGGGGGTCGGTCTCTTCTCCCAAGGAACAGGCCATGGGATGAGGAAATGGCCTCAGGTTGCACCAGGGGAGGTTTAGGATGCATCTTGGGAAAAATTTCTTCACGGAAAGGGTTGTGAAGCCTTGGAAGAGGCTGCCCAGGGCAGTGGTGGAGCCACCATCCCTGGAGGTATTTAAAAGCCGGGCAGACGTGGTGCTGAGGGCCATGGGTTAGTGGTGGCTTTGTCAGTGTTGGGTTGATGGTTGGACTCGATGATCTTCAAGGTCCCTTCCAACCTGGACAATTCTATAATTGTAACCTGACCACGGCAGTGTCGTTTTCTCTGTCGTTCAGCATGGTGAGCACATCTGGAGTGTGGAGCAGTGCATGGTGTACGTACCATGCCCACTGGCCGCAACCAGAGACGCCGACCGGCGTGGAATGAGCAACGCCCAGGGTACTAGACTTTCGGCTTTCAAAACAGGGCGGGCACATGAAAAATGTTGTTGCAAATGGTCCCTGGCCTGACCTGAATCCCAAACCATGCCCAAGACTTGTCTGGAAGAGTGCAACTGGCCCAGGGCCAAGCCTTTGCCGGCCAAAGAGGACAGACAAGGGAGCTGCAAGTTGGGCTTTCCCTGGGACTTTCCATCTACATGGTGCTGGGATCAGACTGAGCTGCCCCCAGGCTCTGGCATCCTCACCTTCTGCTGCTGAGCAGAACTGACATCCTTCTTAGAGCAACCTGGAGCTACCCTTCAGTAGGTAGTAGGGTTAATTAGGCAGGGTTAATTGCTACCAGGCAATGGGTTAATTAATGTATGATTCTACCAGGCAATGGGCTGGGTCACAGATTTTTATTTTTAATTCCTATTTTACAAATCGGGTTAAAAACCCCTTGCTTCTCCAGGCATCCTCAGCGCTATCACTGGGTCAAACCTCAGTTCTCCAAAGGCAGACAGGTACACTGCCACGATGGACTGAAGAACTACAGGACAAATCTGTTGACTACCAGGATGTCTATCTGGCACATAAATCTCTGGTGTAACACTGCAGTGCCCAAACTGAGCTGGGAAAACCGTATGGCATGCTCAGGACGGGGTTTGATGCAGGAGCTCTGGAATTCCTTTCCCTGCCACTCTTGCACAACATCACTACTTGCCAGTGGTTGCCTTTGCCTCCTGCTCTCCATCCTACAAGTTCCAGCTTTTTAAGCTGTTGCACGTTTGTTTTACAGTGTGTTCAGCAAGAGAAGACTACGAAACGCTGGCTAAACTTTTTCACCCTATGGTATTTTATTTGTTTATGTTTGCACAGCTTAACATCTGGATGTCAGGTGGGCTCCTATAGGACTGCATAGGGGTTCTGCGAGGGGATTTCATATTTGCTTCTGCTCCTGTTTGAGGTAACTCCTATTTTTCTGCGAGGGACAGCAAGGCTTTGTCACTGCCAGTAGCTCCATCCATCCTGCCTGAGATGGAGGAGCCAGTGCACGGTTGCAGCTTATGGATACCCCCTTCGCTTCACAAAGAGCCAGTAATTGTTAAATAAATTATATGCTTTAGTGTCCGCATGTTAATAACTCTAATCCTACCTCCAACTACCAGGTTTAGAAATGTGATTAGGGAGGATTATACCTCACCTAATGCCTAATCGCTTGTCTGTTCTTAGCTGGCCTTTTATTTCCACACACACACACACACTCAGAGCAGAAGGGATCTAACCAAACATCTCACACGCACGGAAAATGCCAAGCGAGTTAAAAATCAGTCGAGAGAGAGCAGGTAACAGCTAGAAACCAGACGTGACTGAGCACTGAGACATTAACCAGTGTGGTTACGGCTCCGGGCAGCACCCAACCACTCCCTTCGCACCCCAACCGTTCAAACCGATGGAGAAAACAAAAGGGCTGGAGCTAAATCTCCACTGGACTGGTTTGGGGGTTTTTTGCAGGTGAAACATAAGGTGTTTTCTATAAAATCCTTCATTTTGTTGTGCTTTATCTAGGAAAATATGGAGGTCTTTTGCAGCAACGTTGATGGGCATGTTAGTGAGTGCCACGGTTAAAGAGCTGCCTAAAAGTGCCCCCCACCACTGGTCTCCAAGCACAAGACTCTGTTAGTTCCTTGCTCCCTGTCTTGATGCAAGGTTCAGTCACCAGGATGTAGCAACGAACATGAAGTGACATCTTGATGCGCCAAAGTAGTCCGTGGGTTGAACATCACCAAGAAGAATCAGGGGGCATGGTGCTTTTCCCTTGACTGGCCAAACTGAAATCACCATCAAAGCTACTCCATCTTCCCTAGGGCTCACCCAGAGATAATTTACCTCTTCCCCTAACCATGACAAGGACAGACAGGCATCAAGTACTTGTACCACCGAGAGAAATGGTTTTATTTGAGAACCAGTAGGAAATCCTCTTCCAAAACATGAAGGACCAAGTCCTTGCCTACCATAAGTTGGCATAACTCTGCTGACACCCTCAAGTCCACTCCAGTTGACCAGCTGAGTCTCAGCTCCTGTTTCTTGGAGCACCAGAGCCATCTGCTCATCCACACACCCAGCAACAGGTCTCAGCCAGGCAGAGCCAAAGGGACCAAGCAACAGGGCACAGGGGTTAGATTTTGTTTCTGGTAGCAGCAACCCAAACAAGGAGGGTCCTCAAGTACAAGGTTGTTAAAGTTTAAAAAGTTTTTTTTTAAATTAAACCTCTTTTTCAAGTGCTTTCATGTCGTTGGTGTCTTTTGTTTCAATAAAATTAATTATCATTTGCTTTGAAGTTCATAATTACAGCACCCTGCTGAGGTACGAAGTGTTGGAAGCCTTGGGGAACCTGGGAGGAGCTGGTGCTGTTGGTTTGTCTGCAGTGTTTGCTACCAGGAAAATAGGGGGCTGTGTTCAGGGGAGAAGAAAGGAACAAATATTTGGCAGAGAGCTGAATTTACGTCCTGAACATGAGCGCAGATGCAAATCAAAGCATGATAATGGAGAAATAGCCAAGGATTTAGCAATTCTGGATTAGAAAGAGGATTTCAGCTGTGTACTTCAAATCTCTAATCTCAAGTGAGCGAGTAATCTAAATCCACCTAATAACAATGAATGAAGTTATAGCGTAGCTAAGTAATTACTCCTTTTTTTCCTTTGTATCATTCAGAAGGGGTTTATCTTTCATTAACTTTCATTGGAGCATTACTTTAAATTGCACTGATTTTAACTATTGAATTTTAAATATCTCCCCTCTTGGTTGATGTAAAACAGACTTGGTGTCTATTTTTACTTTTCAGTGTTGAAAAAAACCACCCCGCTGTGCAGCCTGGTGCTAACGTAACCCCAACTGCGCCCATACCAGGCCTTGGCTTGTGAATTTAGCATCTTGGCTACTTCAGAGAGTTCCAGGTGGGCAATCAGTATTGAAGCAGGTGGACGCAGATGGCTTGTGGTAGAGGTTGTAGTCAACCACCTTTCTGATGGACACCCACACCCCAAAGTCTGTTCTAACACTTAGTCTGGAGATGCTGTTAAAGCAGGTCTAGTGAGGCAGCACATGGGGAATCCAGCTGAGGGCCAGCACAACGCAACAAGAGCTAGAAGATGCTAAGCTAGTGGTTAAGAACAAGTCTGATGTTGCTTATGCTTGGGTGTGAACTAAACTAAGTTCTGGAGTCACCAGGAGGAGGGGAATCAAGGCATATCTGAGGATGGACCCAAAGTTCGTGTGACCTGGCTGGACTTGGATCACTTTTTTTTTGGGCCCAAGTCCAAGCTGTGGAAAATGGCTGGACCACAATTACACACTTTGCTGTGAATAAATATGAAGTTCCTGTTGCTGTACAACATAAATGTAACTCCTATTTTTTTTCACTCAGTGTCTGCAATAACTTTAGGGTTTTGTTGCAGCCCACCAACATGATGCACAGCATGGTGTGACCATCTTGTTGTCTGCTGGTGGCAGGATCTGCAGCTCTCCCCCTCACCCAGTGCAGTCCTACAGCAAAGATGGGCTCAGCCCTCTCCCCTACATGAGCTTGAAGATCCCCAGATGGATGCCAGCAAGTGGAAACCTTTGTGGACCTACTCCGTGGCTGAGCAGGCAGCGAGAGATGGTGGCGAGGAAGAAACCAGTCTAAGCTTTGCTAAGGAGCACGTGAGCCTGAGTCAGCATCTCCCAGCACGGGACTTTTAAATTATTGCAGGCTTGGGGAAGTAAAAAAAAGAAATCATAACCTCAAGGAGTGGTGACTCAAGGGGTGTGCATGTGGCATGATGCCTCTTATGGCCGACACCTGCTGGCAATGTCCCCCCTGCACCAAAATCTAACTTCATGGTAAGCTGGGGCACTCATCCTCCTGCTGGCCCGAAGCCTCTGTGTAAACCACAGTCTGCTGAGACAAGGCAAATGGAGATTTTTCACCCTTCCCTGCCTTCCCGTGCTCTCCAGCTGCAGGCAGGGTGCAGACCTTGCTGCCCAGCTCCAGCTCTAGCCTGGAGCCTGCAGGAGCATGGTCATCTCTAGCATTACCCAGACTGCCCTCTGGTTTCCACATCTCCCCGCTGGCTCAAAAAGTTGTGATCTATCCTTTTCTAAACCCTGTAACCCAGTTTTAGCTATTCTTGTAGCCAAGGAGGGGGTAATTACTGGGTTTTAGGGGTAGATTAAGTGGGATTTTGAAACACTGGAGGCAGGAAAGAAGAAGGGGAGATGAACAGCACACCTGGGGTTAGCAGGTTTGGGAGATACACCATTAAGAATTTGGTGTTCAGGCCCTGACACATGCTAAACATTTGCCTGCTTCATCAGGACGGCAGCATGTCCTGCAGGGGCCAGCCCCAGGTGTTTGAAACCTTTACATCCATAGAAGATGAGTTTCAAGGCCCCATCCAAGACAGAAGAAGCTGAAGGTGAATTCTCTCTCCTGTCCCAGAAGTTTCCAGCACAATCCAGAGAGCATCTCACCGCCTGCCTGACTGCTCTCAACACCAGGCTGCCTACTGTTGGGTCACCTGTGCCAGTGAAAATTAGTTGCCCAGCAGCCTCCATCTCTGGTTGTGAATGATCCACAGGTGGCTTTTTAGTTATTAGACTTTCCTTCTCCCCTCTCATTCCTCACTGCTTCGGTGGCAGCTGAAAATTCAGCTGCTGGATGAATGCTGACTTGCAAATTGGAGGCAGGGCAGGCAAGGAGGGGGGGACAGACTTCTGCCTTCCTTGCTTCTACAAGGAAGGAAAGCAAGACTTGCAAGCTTTTACTTCAAGAAAATAATTTAGAAGATAGTGAGATTCTTTCCCCACCATTATTTGTGTTTTGCCTCAGCTGTATCTTAGATGTGAAGACGGGTGTTGCAAGCAGGGACCTTGGAGGGATTCAGGACATAGTTCAGGCTTCACCAGAGCAAGGAGAACATAGACCGATAGACACAGGGGCCCGAGTTCTTGAGATGGCATTGCAGGGGCCACGCTTAGGGCAAACAGGGCAGCTTTTTGAGGAATCACTGCCAAATCAGGCAAGTGAATCCCATTTTAGGTGTCCACATCCAAAATCCAAGCCCTTCAATATCCATTTTCAGCCCCTGTTGATGTTTGGCATCATCTGTCAGACCCTGGCCAAACTACCCAAATCACTGCAGTGGCATTGTTTTCCACCTCCCACGTTCAGCACTTATTGCTTATCAAGCCTGAGTTTCCTCTGCCGTACTGTGGCGTGCTCCCTCCACACCACGAGCCCTCTGCTCCCCAAAATACATATTTATATAAAGTACTCCCCCCAAAAAATATATATTCCCTGTAAATGCCTGTCCACCTGCTTTTTTGTGCTCTGGAGGGACTCCTGCCTATGTTGAATGGCACAAGGTCCAGCTGAGATCTTCTGGTGACCTCCCTTCAGACTGGGAAATCTGGACAACCACTACACAACGGGGGTTTTCTAGACCAACATTAGTTTTGGTGGAGGCACCATTGGGCCACAGAGATCTTTTATTTTTATTTTTATTTCCATTTCCTACTCCCCCTTTATAATCTGAGTTTGTTACCAAAGTCTTCTCCTCTGTAGAGGTGGTAACACCAGTGTCACACACAAAGGGTCAGGCTAGCATTGGTCTGTCAGGGCCTCTCCAAGGTAGAAGGATTTATAGGCATATTTCTCAGATGATTAAAATAAATGGACTTTTTTTTTTTTCTCCCAAGACATAGTAGTTTCCACTGGGAATGCCAGTGTTTCCCACAACTGCCCTTTCTTTGATTAGCAGAGAGCTATGAGAGGACATTGCTCTCCAGTCTAACCATGTGTTTTACCTTCTCTCTAATCGAAGCCATTCCTGTTTTTCCTCTCAGAAGCTAGCCAGGGCTCCCATCCCAGCTTGTCTTTGAAGTTACAGTTTCTGACTTTCACTGTCTTTCCCTCCCTTCCTCCCTTCCTCCCTCCTTTCCCTCCTCCTCATTTGGAAGTAAGAGATCATCCAAAGGACAACAAAGTACAGCACACTCAAGAGCCCTCCAGCTCTGCTCCAGAGCACAAGCGGGCAGGATAAACCTGATAAACCAATATTCACCCTCCATCTCCAAGGCAAAATCTTACAAAACCACCTTATTCCCAGCCTGAGAAGCAGAGCACCTGCCATCTGCACAGCGGTGCAGGCTTTCAGGGGGGTGGGCAAGTAGTGGTGCCCACCCCAAAATGGGTCTCAACAGCAGATCTGTCCTCTTCAAAAACATAGATCATGCAGATATGAGGGGTTTATCATAGAATCATACACCAGTTTGGGTTGGAATGGACCTTAGAGATCATTGAGTTCCACCTCCTGCCGTGGGCAGGGACACCTCCTCACCAGACCAGGTTGCTCCAAGCCCCCTCCAACCTGGGGGTTGGAACCCCTCCTTGAACCCCTCCAGGGATGGGGCAGCCACAGCTTCTCAGGACAACCTGGACCAGGGTCTCACCACCTTCAGAGTGAAAAATTTCTTCCTGGGATGTCATCTCAATTCCCCTCTTTCAGTTTAAAACCATTCCCCCCCATCCTATGGCTCCCCTCCCTGATCCAGAGTCCCTCCCCAGCTTTCCTTGAGCCCCCTGCATGACTGGAGGGGGCTCTCAGGTCTCCCCTGAGCAATCTCTTCTCCAGACTGAACACCCCCAACTCTCTCAGCCTGAAATTCCTGGGACAGGAATTCCTGGTCTTTCTGGGACACAAATCCTAATACTCATCAAGAGCCTATAGCCTGGGGGAAAGTCACTTTGGGAAAGAAACTGACACTTTTTAGTAATGTTTGGGAGATTTGTAGTTTATATTCTCCAGGGTGTCTTTCTGGAACCATCTCTTCCAGCTCAGCTGGAAGTTATGGGTTTGACATGTAGCCCCTGTCTTAGCAGATGGGAAATCAGTCATCAAAGCTGCTTCTCTATTCAGCTGTATGTTTTATTCTGCTGTAGACAGTTGTCATAGGACAGGATGGGTTATTCCTTGGATAGGCCTCTCATGACCACCCACAAGAGCATCCTGGTTGCCAACCCTGTAGGTAGCCCAAGCCACCCCCAAGCAGGGAAATTGTACGTTTTGTGTTATGGAAAGGTTGAGCAGATGATTGCAATGACAGGAAAGCCATAAAACAGCAGTCACGCACAAGGGTTAAAGCTCAATCTCACTCCCCGAACACAGAAGGAAGCAAAAAATCAGTCCTTCAAATTTCAAGGTTCCGGTGAATTTACGACATAAATTATTCATTGCCCTCAACAAAGACATTCCCTTATCTACCTCATCTCTACTTGCCTGAGCAATAAATATGGCTGCAATTAATTCTGGTGCAGAAGAGCCAATAAAACGAATTATCTCCCATAAACCTTTCCTCCTACATCCTGTTTTAAAGGCAGTAGGAAAAACACATTGCCGGAAGCTTGTTTCAGACATATGATGATTAATTGTATGGAGGACAAGATGCATGTGCAGATCCTCCTGGGCTTTGGTCCTGCACCAGCAGAGACAGCTGCAGCTCTGTCCCATTGCCTTGGCCAAGCTCAAGGCTTGCATGGCTGGATTTTCTCTCTCAGACGGGCAGGGCAGCTTAGGTGTTCAAATTCCTGCAGGACTCTGCTTCCCTTCATGTGGAAGGCACAACTGTCCAGCTGGATGCTCTAATTTATAGCAGGCAACCTCAAAACACAAACTGTTCCAGCTGCGTTTCTCCCATGGAAGCCCCTCGGGCATGCAACCCTGAGTGAGAACTTTCTACTCCTTCAGAGGGGTCCTGATCTGAAGCAGGGGACAGGGTTGAGGTTGGACTAAAGTTATTTTACTAAGAACTGTTCATTTTTGCAATAGCAGATGTCCTTCCTGAAATCAGGGGTGATTTTGGTGTCTACAGAGTATGGTATTCATCTCCCCTACCTTTAAGTATCTTGGTAAGGAGACCTGAGCAACAGACTCTGGGCTGCTCTTGGAATCAGTGGAGAACCATAGGCATTTTGGGGCATGATCCGTTTGTGACATCTAAAAGAAGATAAGAGGCACTGTGCCCTGAAAGTGCTTGTTTATCTGCAGTGATTGCCTAGGGAGGCCACAGCACTGAGCTCAGATGATCCAGCCCCATCAATCCAACCCATGTAGCCAGACCAGAGTCCTTGTTTGACCTAGGTGGACACAACACAGCCCAGCTCACACCAAAAGTCTGGGCACGGCAGAGAACTGAGCACGGATTTTACACTTTTTTGGTTAAAACATTACCAGGAAAACACCTCCTTTCTGACCAGGTTTTCAAACCTGAAGGGAGCCAAATCTGACCCATATTGGGGTCGGATCCTGCAAACTTCCCAAGTCCAAAAGCACAATGAACCATGGAGGGGACCTATGAGAAAGCTGGGGAGGGACTCTTGATCAAGGAGGGGAGTTGCAGGACAGGGGGGAAGGTTTTTAAACTGCAAGAGGGGAGATGGAGATGAGATCTCAGGAAGAACTTCTGTGCTGTGAGGGTGGTGAGAGCCTGGCCCAGGTTGCCCAGAGCAGCTGTGGCTGCCCCATCCCTGGAGGGGTTGAAGGCCAGGTTGGAGGGGGCTTGGAGCAACCTGATCTGGTGGGAGGTGTCCCTGCCCAGGGCAGGGAACAAGATGTTCCTTACCCAAACCATGCTATGATTCTGTGGCTTCACCGCAGTGGCATGCCTGGAATTTTATTTGTTTCCAAATAATCCTGAAGGCTGAGCTTTTTCCCTTGGATGCCACCGCAACAGGACGAAGGGCAGATATTGGAAGAAAAATGCCAAACAGCTGATGATAGCTTTAAATACTGAAAAGTCTTTGGTCCGGGTACTGATGTTGGGTGCCTAAACTGACTGTATTCTGGATATGTAGGGAAGTGATCATACCCCTTGTACTAAGCACTGGTGAGGCCCCACCTCAAATACTGTGTCCAGTTTTGGGCCTCTCACTACAAGAAAGACCTTGAGGGGCTGGAGCGTGTCCAGAGAAGGGCAACGGAGCTGGTGAGGGGTCTGGAGCACAAGTCCTGTGAGGAGAGGCTGAGGGAGCTGGGGGTGTTCAGCCTGGAGAAAAGGAGGCTGAGGGGAGACCTTCTCACTCTCTCCAACTCCCTGAAAGGAGGGTGTAGCCAGGGGGGGTCAGTCTCTTCTCCCAAGGAACAGGCGATGGGACAAGAGGAAATGGCCTCAAGTTTCACCAGGGGAGGTTTAGGACAGGTATCAGGAAACATTTCTTCACTTGAGAGGGTTGTCAAGCTTTGGAACAGGCTGTCCAGGGCTGTGGTGGGGCCACCATCCCTGGAGGTATTTAACAGACAGTTAGATGTAGTGCTCAGAGATATGGTTTAGTGATGGTTTTGTCAGTGTCAGGTTGATGGTTGGACGTGATGATCTGAAGGTCCCTGTCGCGGACGGAGTGATTAACTTCACTAGTTAGAGTGAAGCAGAGAAATATTTATTAAGGTGAAACAGTGATTTAACAAAACCAGTAGTAAGTGCGATAAAACCAGTGGTAAATGCGATAGTGTTTTACGAGATTCGATGTCAGGGTACACTCTATTAGTTACTGCACAGAGGACAGGGTCAGACAGAACTGTCAGGGAGACCCTCCCGTTGAGTCACGAGGTTCAGAAAGGACCCCCTTGCTTTCTAAACTCCTTCTCAGAGAGGAGTCTGGGTGCGGCTGGATCCAATCCTAGTCCCAGACTTGGTCAACGGTTTATGTCTAAAGGATTACATATGCACAATTAACCCTTTACATTACTTAGATAAAACTTCAAAGTTTAGCATGCTATTAGTCACCGAAACTCTGTTGCGGCAAGGATTCCCTCAACCTCGAGGAGTAGAACCTTCAGTGAGCGTCCTCACCAAAGGGGAGATCCTGGTGTGCAGCCCACTGCCGTACAGGAGAGCTCAAAGGGGCTCTTGGGCTGTCCACTATTTCTACAGTAAGATAATTGACCTATAGTCATATTTTCATGGCAGCAAAATTTCTAGGTCCCCACTCCAGACAGTATTTTGACTCTGCTGCCAGCCATGCCCCAGAGACCGGGTACAAGTTATCACAGCTGCTGTTGTGATGGCCATGATGGCCAAGGCCGGGCAGGAGCCGAGAGGGAGAGGGGGGGGGCAAACCAGGGAGAGCACACCACCACACTCCACCCCGTGACTATGGTCAATTTATCTTACCTTCACAGAGTGGTGGTGCGGTCACCTCTTGCCTCTGTGGCATAAATAGTATATTGATAGTTGTTTATGCTCAGAGTCACGGTAAGTAGACAGTATAGCACTGCTAATTGTTATTTGCCAATTTGTATGTTTTAGGTGGTTGAAGTTGGGTTATTTGTTTGGTCAAGTACCAGAATTTTATATACAGCATAACTCTAAGCATCAAACATATTAAGATTAGAATCAACAAGAGAACAATTGGGTGAAGCATACGATTAAACAGTCCCGTTGCTGTTGGTGACCATCCAAGAAGAATTTCTCACCAATGGTGTTTTCCATCCTTCCTCATTCTTTCGAAGACATGGTGTATCTCTTTTGTATCATGCTGAACAGCGATTAGAGTTTTGTGTCCATTGTTTAGGATTCATTCTAGCAGCTGAGATAGGTCATCGTGTTGTGGAAGTTTCTTCACCAATGTAAGATTCATTACAATGGGGCTAGGTAACAAATCTCGAATCAATGTATAATTAGATTTTAGCCATCGATAAGACATAGCAGGAGCTGAATAATTAAAGTCACATTCTATAATTCTAGTAAAGTTACAAACACAAACATTTGAGTGATTACTTGTATCTATGGTAAGGTTATCCACAAATATAGTACTACAAAGGGTTCTGATACAAACACATCATTTTCCAGTACACATAAGTACAGGGGTTTCATTGAGATGTATTTCAAAATGACAAACATTCTGTTCAATATCAAGACAAACATCTTGGGCTTTGATGGTGTTACTTTCACTATGGCCATTCTGGTGTTCGTTGACCACAGGTTAGGAGCAGCGTTGTCGAGGTTTGGAGTATCAGCACAAACACAGCATTTCCATTTGACATCTTGTAGTGCTGTAAGAGGGGTCTGGAGCACAAGTCTTACGAGGAGAGGCTGAGGGAACTGGGGTTGTTCAGTCTGGGGAAGAGGAGACTGAGGGGAGACCTTATCGCTCTGTACAAGTACCTGAAAGGAGGCTGTAGAGAGACGGGGGTCGGTCTCTTCTCCCAAGTTACAGATGATAGGACAAGGGGTAACGGCTTCAAGTTGTGCCAGGGGAAGTTCAGGTTGGATATTAGGAAACATTTCTTTACTGAAAGGGTTATCCAGCATTGGAATGGGCTGCCCAGGGAGGTGGTGGAGTCACCATCCCTGGAGGTATTTAAGAAACGTGTAGACATGGTTCTTCAGGGCATGCTCTAGTGCCCAAGATTACTGGTTTGTGGTGGGGTGCTGTGTGGGTGGGTGATGGTTTTTTGGTTTGGAGGTTGTTGTTGTGTGTTCAGGTGGTGGGAGCTGGTGTGGTTGTGTGTTTTTTTTGGTTTTTGTTTTTTGGGGTTTTTTTGTGTGGTTGGACTCGATGATCTCTGAGGTCCCTTCCAACCACTACAATTCTGTGATTCTGTGATTCTGTGAAGAGAGAGGAAAAAAAAAGCTTGTTTCGGCGGGGAGAGTCTGAACAGGTTACCCCGTTAAGAAGAAGAGAAAAGAAAAAAAAAAAAATCCACCGCGCGCTAATTCTGTGTTTTGTACCACTGCTGCCAGTAGCTTCCCAGGCACATGGGTCACGAGGTTTGATTAAAGTCATAGGCATAACACCTATGGCTAGTAAATTGACCATCACAGCCTGTCCTGGCTGTAATGTTGTCAGATATTCTCTTTTGTCAGTGGATGGGGCACTGAGCTCAGTTTTTATAAAGAATACCCGGCTTATAGGGCTTCCATAAAACCAAACTTTTCTTTATCCTCCCCCCTCAACAGAACCAAAAAAAAAAACCAAACCATATCTTTTACGTCCAGTGCTGCCTCCACAGATGTGCAGCTGCCTGCAGAGTAGCTGTTAAGGTTGCAATGTTTGGTACAGTGGCCATTAGTGGGGCCACATTAGCATTCAGACGGCGGTAATCAACTGTTAAACGCCACCTCCCATCTGGTTTCCGAACGGGCCAGACAGGTGAGTTATATGGGGAGTGGGTTCTGGAGATAATTTGTCTTTTCTCTAAATCAGCTATGACTTCAGAAATGCCCTCTCGTGCTGCAGCAGAGATGGGACACTGCGGTACGCCAGAGAAGCTGTGGCTGCCCCATCCCTGGAGGGGTTCAAGGCCAGGCTGGAGGGGACTTGGAGCAACCTGATCTGGTGGGAGGTGTCCCTGTCCAGGGCAGGGGGGTTGGAACTGGATCATCCTTAAGGTCCCTTCCAACCCGAACCATTATGTAATTCTATGATTTCCTGTGTGCTATTTTTCAAAGCTTGTTGATGTGTCGAAAATCCCTTTTCATAATAAATTTTGCACGTGTAGTTTCCTGTGAAACACATTGCAAAGGGTCAGTGGTTCCCCCCGACACCCCATCAACATCTTCCAGCTCCTTTTTTAGCTGCTTCTCATCAGAGCCCTGTTGCTGCCACTGGGCATGGAGCTGCTTGCTCTGTGTCTTCCCACGTGGGCTCTTGCACCCACCAAGCATCCTTCCCGCTCGTTTTTTGACTGTGTGTCCTGCAAGTCCTCCTTAAGAGGAAGAAAGGGAATATTCCCCTTCAAAGAAGTTGAGTTACAGTCTGTCTTTTCACCACTATCTCGTTCCTGGAATGTTTCAATGCCATAAGATATCACCAGTAGGCCAACCTTGAATCATGAATCTGGGAATGCCTAGTGCTAATGCTGTCCTCCGCACTTCGTTCCTTGTCTGTGTTTGCAAGTTTTTGCTTCCCTTTGATCTAATTTCTGTTCCCTGTTTTGTGGGCCTTACTTTCTGAAATTTCTGTCTTTGTATTTCAAGTGCTGCAGCATCCCAGCCTGTCTCACGGCTGTAGTTAACGATGTCGTGCGTTAATTCTGCCCAAGTGGGAAGTCGTCTGGGGGGGGGTGATTACCCTGTGCATTAAATTTGGTATCTCTTTTAGTCTCATCCCGTTTTTCGACTAGTCGGGATTTAAGAACTGCTGGGGCTCCTCTAATTAATGGTTTTAACATTTCAAAATTTACTGTAAGCAGAGAGTGGGATATCATGTTGTCCTTTTTCATGCACGGCTTGTATGCAAGCGGTTTTTGTGATAGCTGTAGGAAGCTCACTTAAAGATTTGATGGGGATTAGGGAGGGCTCACCCCGCTCCAGAATGTCAACTCCTCCAGCCCAATAAACCACTCAGCTGGTGATAGAATGGGGTGTATCTGCCGGGTCGGGTCCTAAATCTAAGATAACTCCCGGACCCCAGTACCCACTGGCTTCATCCTGGCTTAACATTATTCGATCGCCGCCAGTTAAGCATACTCGCCTGGTCTGGTGGGAGGTGTCCCTGCCCAGGGCAGGGGGGTTGGAACTTGATGATCTTTGAGGTCCCTTCCAACCCAAACCATTCTATGATTCTATGATTGATTCTGTGAGCATGTACCTGCCCCCCGCTGCTGAAATTAGCTCCCAAATCCCTCCCTTCCCTTCTCCGTTTGCAAACGCCACCATGTCCTCGGAGCGATTAAGAGAAGGGGCATCCCCATCGATCAGACCAACACGTGCTCTGGCACTGGGACCCCTTGCCAGCACGCAGCAGAGCCTCGGATTAAGCCGTAATCCCCACTGCAGCCCGTAGAGATGGATAAAGCCATCATTTCCATCGTACAAATGGAGGAGCTAAGGGCAGAGAAGATTAGCCACCTTCCCTGGAGGAGCCCAAACCTCAGCCCTGCACTCAAAGGAAGCAGCTTTCTCTCTAAGCAGGGAGACAGGGGACATTAGAGCCATGGGCTGGGACTCATGGCGTGCCTGGGGTAGGCTGGTAGGAGAGGACACAAGACAGCTTAGAAAAATGTAAAAGGAAGCCTCTAAACCTGGCTCGGGTCCCCTGCTTTGTTCAAGGTGAAGACTCCAGTTCATCCGCATAAACTAACAGTTTTTCCAAGCTGAAAAATGGCTTTTCAAACATTTTTTAACTGACCTTTTGGCTGATTACAGGTATCCTCTGTCACCTGTACCTGGCTGAGCTACCAGGGATGCAGGAGAAACCCTAGTCACCCCCGCAGTGAAGGTTGAAGTAAGTGCAGATCCCACCATGCTGTTCCCTGGGGATCTAGGATTGACTTAGCACAACCTGACACCCCTTTTCAGTGCTTTGGGCTGAACCTGAGGAGCTTCTGCTGGTGGTGGCCCTCGCTAGCCCTTCATCTGGCACCTAACGAGCTGTGGGCACAGCCAGAGCCTCCTCCCTCTCTGCTCTGATGACCCATAAAAGAAATTGCACCTTTAATACCCTGCAATATCCCACCCTGGGCATAGAAATGTCTCAGGCTCTCCAGCTGATTAGTGAAAGCTTTGAATGGAGTTTAGAGTGATGCTGGGACTCGGTGCAAAGGACCAGAGGAGAGCACGTGGCAGGACGCTGATAAGCAAAGGCACAGTGCACAAGAAGGGACACTTGGGACATTTTGTCCTCCTTTCCCAGCCACTTGAGAGCAACAGACACTTCAAAAATGTGGTTTATTTGACCCATTTCAGTTGTTTACCTCAAGAGGGATTGGTCTCTCCTTGACTACGGGAGGAGCGTAGACGGAAAGCTGAGACAGTGGCATCTCTGTGGGTGTCTGACCTAAATGAGCTGAATCC
The DNA here is from genome assembly GCF_001431845.1 of Calidris pugnax. Classification (NCBI taxonomy): domain Eukaryota; kingdom Metazoa; phylum Chordata; class Aves; order Charadriiformes; family Scolopacidae; genus Calidris; species Calidris pugnax. The sequence goes on along the minus strand of NW_015091300.1, from coordinate 2,227,688 downwards.
TTTCCCTTCATCCACCCCGTTGCTGCCACCCCGAAAGGAGATGCCCCCAACGTGCAGAAACACCCACCACCTTCAGTCTGCCCCTCTGCTCCGCTCTGGGGAGACCCCCCTGCAGGGCTGCCTCCAGCTCTGGGGCCACCAACAGCAGAAGGACAGGGACCTGTTGGAGCAGGGCCAGAGGAGGCCACAAAGATGCTGGTAGGGCTGGACCCCCTCTGCTGTGAGGACAGGCTGAGAGAGTTGGGGGGGTTCAGCCTGGAGAAGAGAAGGCTCCGGGGAGACCTCAGAGCCCCTTCCAGTCCCTCAAGGGGCTCCAGGAGAGATGGGGAGGGACTCTGGATCAGGGAGGGGAGCCATAGGACGAGGGGGAAGGGTTTGACACTGAAAGAGGGGAGATTGAGATGAGATGTGGGGAAGAGCTTCTTTGGTGTGAGGGTGGTGAGAGCCTGGCCCAGGTTGGCCAGAGAAGCTGTGGCTGCCCCATCCCTGGAGGGGTTCAAGGCCAGGCTGGAGGGGACTTGGAGCAACCTGATCTGGTGGGAGGTGTCCCTGTCCAGGGCAGGGGGGTTGGAACTGGATCATCCTTAAGGTCCCTTCCAACCCGAACCATTATGTAATTCTATGATTTCCTGTGTGCTATTTTTCAAAGCTTGTTGATGTGTCGAAAATCCCTTTTCATAATAAATTTTGCACGTGTAGTTTCCTGTGAAACACATTGCAAAGGGTCAGTGGTTCCCCCCGACACCCCATCAACATCTTCCAGCTCCTTTTTTAGCTGCTTCTCATCAGAGCCCTGTTGCTGCCACTGGGCATGGAGCTGCTTGCTCTGTGTCTTCCCACGTGGGCTCTTGCACCCACCAAGCATCCTTCCCGGTCCCCAAGGCCTCTCTAGATTGTACCTGCTCCCACGTGCTCAGATGTCCCTTTTCCTCCCTTTAAGGCCTATACAAGCATCCCTTTGTATGGATTGAGCATATGGCCTGGCATATGGGACATTAATGCAGCAGTGAGGGTGAAGTGGAGCGGGCTTTGGTGCAGTGGGTGCATGTGTTTGCTGCAGATGCTTCAGAGCATCATTGAGTGGATGGACATTTATCTCTGGTGTTGCTCACCCTGTTTTTTTGGAGGGTCTGGCAGCCTTTCTCCCATGGAAACAAACCTTTATGGTAGATGTCTCCTGGTACAGAGCACGGTCCCCTCAACCAGCCACAGCCATGCAGGTCCCTGATGGCTCCTTGCTGCTCTCACCATCTCATCTCAGCATGGTCTCCTTCAAAAAGGTCCTCTCTTGGTTACTATCTTTTACCCTCTTGCTCCACACCTCTTTCTCACTGGTGATTTGCTCCTGCTGTATCACATGAGGAGGCTGGAGAAAAGAAGAGGAGGACGCATGGGGGTCCTCCCTCATAGCATTAAATTTAACAGCCTGATAAAGCCATTTCTGAGGTTGACCACTGCCCGATGATGATCTGCATCCATGTAAAGGCCATGTGTAATGGGTAGGCTGGCAGCGCACACCCAGATACTTGTGTGCTGCAGGGGAATAAATCTCTGTGCCCTCCTGTGCCTCAGTTTACCCCCCAAAAAGGAGAAGTAATACTGTCTTCTGTCTGAGGTCTAGTGAGAATAACAGCTAAGCACATTTTCTGTGTATGTAGATCTGCATATGTATTTATGAGGATAATGGTTTTAACATTTCAAAATTTACTGTAAGCAGAGAGTGGGATATCATGTTGTCCTTTTTCATGCACGGCTTGTATGCAAGCGGTTTTTGTGATAGCTGTAGGAAGCTCACTTAAAGATTTGATGGGGATTAGGGAGGGCTCACCCCGCTCCAGAGCCATGTGTAATGGGTAGGCTGGCAGCGCACACCCAGATACTTGTGTGCTGCAGGGGAATAAATCTCTGTGCCCTCCTGTGCCTCAGTTTACCCCCCAAAAAGGAGAAGTAATACTGTCTTCTGTCTGAGGTCTAGTGAGAATAACAGCTAAGCACATTTTCTGTGTATGTAGATCTGCATATGTATTTATGAGGAAGGGGAGCCATAGGACAAGGGGCAAGGGTTTGACACTGAAAGAGGGGAGATGGAGATGAGATGTGGGGAAGAACTTCTTTGGTGTGAGGGTGGTGAGAGCCTGGCCCAGGTTGCCCAGAGAAGCTGTGGCTGCCCCATCCCTGGAGGGGTTCAAGGCCAGGTTGGAGGGGGCTTGGAGCAACGTGGTCTGGTGGGAGGTGTCCCTGCCCAGGGCAGGGGGTTGGAACTGGATGGTCTTTAAGGTCCCTTCTACCCCAAACCATTCTATGATTCTATTTATACATACATTAGGGTTGTTGAATCTATCTTGAAGTAGATATGTGTATGATCCAGCTTGGGTATTTCTGCTCCAGGGAAAAAACCTTCCTGGTGCTTGGAGCTATAATAACCTCTGTCATTGGCTGAGCTGAGCAAACACAGTAGAGCAGAATACTGGCCAGCTGGATGAGGAGCACATCTACATACTCCAGCAGCAGTGATTGCTCTCAGCTTCACTGTCTCCCTGTGGGACATCAGCTTCCACCTCCTGCAGAGCCTCCACTTGCTCTTCGCTCTCCTCGCTCAGCTCTTGTCTTCAAATTGTGGTCTCTCACAGCCTGGCTCCTTTATCCTTCATTGCCACGGAGACCAGCTTCTGGGCAGATTGGACTCGATGGTCTCAGAGGTCCCTTCCAATGGTGGTGATTCTGTGATCCCTGCAGCAGCTCTCAGAGCAAATCACTCCCCAGCTTTGCATCAGATCCAGGGACCACATCTCAGAAGGGCTGTGGACACTGCTGGTTTGTGAAGCACGTGGGGAGAAGTTTGTCTTTCCAACTGATTTTACAGTGATTATCATCAAAACCTCCTGGCAGCAGCAAGGGCCAGAACAAACTCATAAAAGCTGCTTAAATGAGAACCTAGGTTTTGAAAACTCAAGGGTGAAGTCTTAAATATTTCTCAAAACGATGCAAAACTCCAGCTCAAGTTGTGGAAGTTGGTCCCATGGAGAAAACACTGTCCTGTTTACTATGCAAACCAAGTTACCAGCTCCACCTTAAAGGCAGGTGTAAGGATTTGCTGGAGGTTGCCCAAGAGCAGAGGAGGGTTTCAGCTGAGAGCCAGGGTCTGTCCTTAAAACCTCAGCCCCTGTCTCTGCTCGTGCTTCGCACCCCCTGCCTGCAAATTGGCTGCCTGAATTGAAGATGACCCCTGAGAGGTTCCAGGCGCTGCATGAACTATTAGGAAGCCCCGTCAGCTTTGTGACATCTCAGTCGGTGTCTGCACGGCAGGAAGAAAGAAATAAAATAAAGCCTCCAATTATCAAGTGGTGGTAGTGGTGGTGGGGGGATGCCTTGTGCTGCTGTTTGGCTGCTTCTTTGGTGTTTGCGTTTGTGTTTTTTAGACTCAATTCCCAAGGAAATGAGCTTGATACAATTGCATAAGATTTATCTTTGGCCCCTCTGGTCACTTGAACTGGGAAGTATCACTAGTGGTACATGAGGGGGAAAGGGAAATAGCAGCTGGGGACGTGTTGGGCATCAGAGGGTCCAGTCAAGGCTCACCCTTGGGCTGCAGGGAATAACCTTCTCCAAATTAGGGTCCCATGAGGTCACCGATAGTTGTGGGTGGGATGACCCCTGTCTCACTGACGTAATTATTTGGTTGCTGTTAATTGGGGTGTAGAAAACTCTTAAAAATCATAGAAACATTTTTGCTGGAAAAGACCTTAAAGATCATTGAGTCCAACTGTTTGTCGCGGACGGAGTGATTAACTTCACTAGTTAGAGTGAAGCAGAGAAATATTTATTAAGGTGAAACAGTGATTTAACAAAACCACTAGTAAGTGCGATAAAACCAGTGGTAAATGCGATAGTGTTTTACGAGATTCGATGTCAGGGTACACTCTATTAGTTACTGCACAGAGGACAGGGTCAGACAGAACTGTCAGGGAGACCCTCCCGTTGAGTCACGAGGTTCAGAAAGGACCCCCTTGCTTTCTAAACTCCTTCTCAGAGAGGAGTCTGGATGCGGCTGGATCCAATCCTAGTCCCAGACTTGGTCAACGGTTTATGTCTAAAGGATTACATATGCACAATTAACCCTTTACATTACTTAGATAAAATTTCAAAGTTTAGCACGCTATTAGTCACCGAAACTCTGTTGCGGCAAGGATTCCCTCAACCTCGAGGAGTAGAACCTTCAGCGAGCATCCTCACCAAAGGGGAGATCCTGGTGTGCAGCCCACTGCCGTACAGGAGAGCTCAAAGGGGCTCTTGGGCTGTCCACTATTTCTACAGTAAGATAATTGACCTATAGTCATATTTTCATGGCAGCAAAATTTCTAGGTCCCCACTCCAGACAGTATTTTGACTCTGCTGCCAGCCATGCCCCAGAGACCGGGTACAAGTTATCACAGCTGCTGTTGTGATGGCCATGATGGCCAAGGCCGGGCAGGAGCCGAGAGGGAGAAGGGGGGGAGCAAACCAGGGAGAGCACACCACCACACTGTTAAGCTCCATCTTGATGTGGTTGAGCTTTGTATTTCATCTGCTTGGTGGGTGGGCATGATGGGAGGTGATGGAGGATCGTGCCTGTCCTGGTGCAGCTGAGACCCCCAAACCACCTCCAGATATGGGTACTGGACCACCAACGTACCCAACGCTGCTTCGGTGGCAGAACTGTCCCCAGGCCACCACACGAGGGCAGTGCGAGTTATAGAATCGTAGAGCCATAAAACGGTTTGGGTTGGAAGGGACCTAAAAGGCCATCCAGTCCTAACCCTCCTGCCCTGGGCAGGGACACCTCCCACCAGACCAGGTTGCTCCAAGCCCCCTCCAACCTGGCCTTGAACCCCTCCAGGGATGGGGCAGCCACAGCTTCTCTGGCCAACCTGGGCCAGGCTCTCACCACCCTCACACCAAAGAAGTTCTTCCCCACATCTCACCTAAATCTCCCCTCTTTCAGTTTAAAACTGAGTTTGAGTGCACCAGGGAGCTGCAGAAAGCAGATGAGCAGAAATGGGGAGAAAAGCCCCAAATTGTGCTTATGGTTTGGGTTTTTTTTCAGCAGGTAGGTTTCATGCTGGAGCATTGGACGTGGCTGGGGTTGCTCCTCCACCCAAGCACTCTCTCAGGGACAGCCCACCCTGGAGAGCCACCACAAGGTGGTCCAATCGCTCATCTCACCACCACTTGATGCCGTAACTCGTCCACCCCCCGAGTCCCACAGCAGCCACCCAAGGACACACTAGAGGCACTCACTGCTTCAGGTAATAGTTTATTTTCTCCAGGAGTGTAAAATGTGCAGCAGGTACGTGTATAGGACCGCCGTTTTCTTAGCCAAGAGGAGTCGCAACCAAACAAGAGACCGAAACAAAGAAACCTAACAGTATCCTGCCCTACAGCAATTAGTGCAAGTCATGTAAAACATTGGTTCAACACAGGAAAACAAGGAAAAAAAAAAAAAGAAAAAAAAAGAGGCATATCCAAGCCACAGGTATTTTCTCTCCTGCCATCAGGACGGTGGGAATCCCAGAGGTGGGGCTGGGTGGGAGGTGGGATGGGGCTGCCTTCGCTTGGGCTACAAGAAGGGCTTTTTCTCATTTCATCCCCCCTTTTTTTCTTTTTCTTTTTTTTTTTTTTTTTTTTTGGTACTTTCTGTCTATAAAGACTGCCTCTCTGCAGCTATTACTGCTTGTGCTGTGGACATTGTTTCCCTGGGAAGAAGGATTGGGTGGAGCATAGGAACACTTTTTCAAATGAGGATTTAATTAAAAATGTTTAATTATTTCTTGGCAGTTTTTAACAATGAATGACACTGTTTAGCGTTTTGGCTCCTGTATGTTTTTTTTTTTTTTTTTTTTTTTTTTTTTTTTGGCTTGGAAAGAAATCACGTGCAGACCAAGGATGTGCAGGCTACCAGAAGGTGCCAAAAGTTGATGGCCAGACCCGAAAAACCCAACCAACTGCAAAAAATGCAGCGTTATCTGAAAATGAGACGGCTGGAGTCTTGCTTCGTTCACTCTCTTAAAACTTTTCTCTGCAACCGCACGTTCTTCCAGCTTCGGGGGGTCTAGACTGTAAATAAAGCAATAATCCCCCCAAAAAATGGGTTTGTGAATGCCTGGGTTGGGGGGGGTGGGCAGAGCAGGTCCCACGGGGCCACAGGCAGAGCAGGAGTGAAGCAGCAGCCCCACTGGTGTCACTGGGAGCCCTGTCCAGGAGCACACACAGGTTTATACCACTTTAAGGGGTATTTTAATAAATCATTCACTTTTTTTTTCTTTTTCTTTTTTTTTTTTTTTTCTGCCAAACAGAAAAGCCTCTCACTTCCCAAAGTGCAGGCTCGTTTTTTCCCTTTTTATTTTTTTTTTTTAATTTTTTTTTGGCGGGGGGGGAGGAGGGAGGGTATTTAATTTCTCCTGCATCACCCCGGCACCGCTTCCCCCCTGACCCCGGCTCTGGATGATCCAGCAGCTGCTCAGGAGCAGGAGCAGAGCCATATGTTGCCACTAACAAGCATTTACTGAAGCTGCCGGGTTTGTATTTTTTTTTTTTTTCTGCCATTCCCATGTGTCTGATTAGCAGCACGGGTCCTCCGAGCAATTTTCAGTTTTTTCACCCTCCCTTTCCAAATTTTTTTTTTTTTTTTATTGGCAGCATAAGCAAACCAGAATAGGAGCATAAAACGGGGTTAAAATCACAAGATTAAAAAAACCCATAAAGATATGCATTTAAATAGCTGAAAAGTAATTCACTTGATTTTAATTTTGTATTTTTTTTGTGCTCAAAAAACATGCTGTTCATGTACTGACCCTGCCGGGGTCCTGCGAGCTCTGAGCACAGATGCTCAATGACCACCTGACCACCCTGGGAGGGGAAATGCAATTTCCATCTTCTCGAGCCACATTTTTGGACTGTGCCCGTGGGGCCAGACCCCTGCCCAAGCACCTGATGCTGTGGAGCACTTCTTGGCAGCGTGAGGGAAAGAAAATGAGTGGAAAATAACAAGCCAGGGTGTTTTGCTGGGATTGCAGTGGGGTGTACGACCAAAGAGCCCAAATTCCAGGTCCCCAGAATTGGGAGGATGGAGAATTTCCCATTGCATTCCCAGCCAAAACAGACTGGGAAGAAGTCCAAGCTGACCAAGCTGGTCTGTGCCAGTGTCCCATCCCCAGGGACAGGACAAAGGTAACGGGCACAAACTTGAACATAGGAAGTTCCATCTCAAGAAGAGGAGGAACTTCTTTCCTGTGAGGGTGTCAGAGCCCTGGCAGAGGCTGCCCAGAGAGGTGGTGGAGTCTCCTTCTCTGGAGACATTCCAACCCCACCTGGACATGTTCCTGTGTGACCTGCTCTGGGTGGACCTGCTTTGGCAAGGGGTTGGACTAGATGGTCTCCAGAGGTCCCTTCCAACCCCATAGCATTCTGTGATTCTGTGAAAGGTTTTGCCAGGGACTGCCCCATCAGCTGAGCAGAGAAGAGGGAGCTGCCATGCTGGGAACATCCCATCCCTCTTCGTGGTTAACCTTATCTCACTGTCGCTGTGGGAAAGGAAAGCAGTTTAGTCCAAGCTCGTTTTTCCAAACCCTGTTGGTAGGTAGTATAGATAGGCAGGTGCCATCGAAGGTGATTCATCCCACCCTTGGGAGGTCCAGCGTAGGTGGGGTGAATCACCCTCCAGCAGTACCTGCCTCCCTCCAGAGCCAGGTTGGCTTCAGAGGACAGCTAGAAATCACACTGCAGGTTAGGACATCCAAAATTAAAATGTCAACATCTAGGTGTCTCAATGTGCAACGGGGTGTCTGTTACCACACTTCCAAAAGGCTGAACAACATGGGGTGAGTCCCACCATTCCTCCCTGGGACCTATTTTCCAGGGTTTTGCACCTCTTTCAAAAACGACAAGGAAATTCTGGAACTGCTTGGAAACAATGCATGAATTACAGGACTCAGGTTCATGTCAGCTGTGTTCACAACATCAGAGAATGAGAGAATGCTTTGGGTTGGAAAGGACCTTTAAAGGAATGAGCAGGGACATCCTCAACTATATCAGGTTGCTCATAGCCCTGTCCAACCTGGACTTGAACCCCTCCAGGGATGGGGCATCTACCACCTTTCTGGGAAAGCTGGGCCAGGCTCTCACCACCCTCACACCAAAGAAGTTCTTCCCCACATCTCATCTCAATCTCCCCTCTTTCATTTTAAAACCATTACACGTTTTCCTGTTGCAACAGGACCCACTAAAAAGTTTGTCCCCATCTTTTTTCTAAGTCCCCTTGAGGGACTGGAAGGGGCTCTAAGTTCTCCCCGGAGCCTTCTCTTCTCCAGGCTGAACCCCCCCAACTCTCTCAGCCTGTCCTCACAGCAGAGGGGCTCCAACCCTCCCAGCATCTCCGTGGCTTCCTCCAACAGGTCCACGTCCTTCTGCTGTTGGTGGCCCCAGAGCTGGAGGCAGCCCTGCAGGGGGGTCTCCCCAGAGCAGAGCAGAGGGGCAGAATCCCCCCCTGGCCCTGCTGGCCACGCTGCTGGGGATGCAGCCCAGTGCTCATTGGTACCTGGTGCAGCCATGGTGAGATGAACAAAAACCCACCATAAAACCAGCTGGGAGACAGCCCCGTGTCCTTCCAGCTTGAGGCCTGGTGCTCCTCACACCCATCCTGGCTGGGGAAAGGGATTGAAGCCCTGGAAAGGCACCTCCATGCTTAGCTGGGCTCCTACATGGATACCTGTGGCCTGGAGTCACTGCACAACATCAAAATGGGAAGAAACAGGGTTTTCTCTCGTCCTTCCTCCACACCCTCACAACGTGAGCACCCAGCTCCTTCCAACCCAACCCAGCGCAACGCGGGAAAATCAACCTTAACTCGTTAGTCGTCAGCAGCATCTCAACGCCAACGGCGCCCTGGGGACAGAGCCCGTACCAGCTAGATGCCTAATTAACATGTGATTATTTTGTCTTTCCAAAAGGGGCCTTTGGAAAGCACCGAATTTGTGACTGACAAACATATGTAGACCAGAGGCCACAGGGATGGCCACGCCACCCCCAGAAGGGAAGCAGCTCAGCATCTCCAGTGGCTTGGCCTTCTCGGCGTGGCCACTGGCAAGAGAAGCTACTCCTGCCAAGAGCTTCAATTAACACAGTTTAATAAATACATAAAAGGATCTAGTATCTTTTTTTTTTTTTTTCCATCCACTTTCTAGCGTCAATGAAAGTTAAGGGTGATTGTCCCGTGAGAAACTAAGGCAAATTTGTTTGTGTGTGTGTGTGTTTCTCTCTCCTTTTTTGATTTTTTTTTTCCATTGTTTTGTACATAAAGCAATCACATAAAAATAGTTATAAATAGAAAAATTGCAAAGGTTTTATCCCCCCTAGACAAGTAGGAAAAAAAAACAAAAACCAAACCAACTCCAACCAACCCAACAAACAAATCGAGACAGAAAAGCCACCTTGCTTCAAGTCCTCGTAGATTATACAGTACTCAGCATCTTTGGATACTTTACAATGACTCCAAATCGTAGACAAAAAAACACCTGAAGTAACCAGTCATCTGCAAAACGTTGCTTGTGTAAGAAGTTGATACAGATTTAAAAAAAAAAAAAAAGTTTGATGCAGTTTTAAGAAGTTTTCTTTTTTTTTTCTTCTTTTTTTTTTTTTTCTTCTTTTTTTTTTTTTTCTTCTTTTTTTTTTTTTTCTTCTTTTTTTTTTTTTTCTTCTTTTTTTTTTTTTTCTTCTTTTTTTTTTTCTTTTTTTTTTTCTCTCCATTAACTTGTTGCACGCGGAGTCCTTGTGGATTTCTTTTTGGAGGAGGAAGCGATCGTTGGGCAGTTTCTTAAGATCATTCTGCTCAGGATGGTCTCAGAGCAGAAGTCCTTCGTGCCCTTATGGGGGGGGTTGTGGATCCTGGACCCCTTGTGTCCCCTCCCATGCTCCGGTGGGGAGACCCTCATCCAGCCACCGCTCCAGAGCGGCACCGTCGATGGGCAAACCAAAAAATTAACAAACCCACGGTCCTCTCATTCACTTTGATTCTGCTGACATTGAAAGGTAACACTAAAAAGAGAAAGAAAAAGCCCTAATTTGTAACATTTATGTTTTCAAGAGCTGGTTTCACGTAAAACCAGCTTCCTGGGCCATCTCAAGCCATCTCAGCTGATGATGAAACTGGCGTCTCACCACATCTAAGAGGAGCCATCAGAGGAAGATGGCCATCAAAAGCCTTTGTCCTTAAGAGTAGCTCATGTTTTTAGGGGCTGAAGGAGGCTGATGGGGCAATTCCAGCCAATCTATCACTTTTTTTTTGGCCTCAAAAGAAATATTACATAGGGGTGGCACTCTCCGGGTCTGCAGGGATGCTGGGGAGGACCCCAGACCTGGTGGCCACCTTCAGCTTGGAGCACCGATCCCGATCGTATATTACTACCTCATCTTTTGAACCAACAAATGGTGAAGAAATAGTATTTCTGCTTGGCTCCAAGTAGACAATTTTATCTGCAAGAAACCTTTTGTGGATGCCTTGTCCACAAAGATCCCTTGTGACAAGCAGCAGGGAAGCTTGCACACCCAATTGTTTCCCATTGACATTGCTGATCTGGGGATACTCATGTGTCTTAAAAGCTTTTGTTATCAAAATATATATAGGAATCAGGGGGAATTAAGGACAAACCCCCAGACATTTCAAAACGGTCAGCAGCAGTGAATTCTGACTCTTTGGTTTGAAACAACTTTTTCCATTTCAAAATTCCCACGCGGTTTATTTTTGCAAAGCAAGGGCTTAAAAAAACCCCTCAGCATCACAACACTTCTGCTCCTTCCAAAAATTTCCCTTCACCTTTTCAAGAAACTGAAGTTAAAATACTCAAAATAGGCTTTGGTGGTCCTTCTGAAATTTGGAAATGTCCAAAGAACCAAAATAAGTCAAGATCCCCTTTTCTACCCAGCATTGCTCCTGGGTGATTTTTCATCTTTTTTTTTTTTATTTTATTTTTTTATATTTTTATTTTTATTTTTTATTTTTTTAAGGTCCCAAGTCATCCTGCACAACAGGGCTTTCACAAGCCCTGCAAATCTGATATACTACTGAGAAAGGCAACAGCTGGGATCATCCTCCCCCTTTCAATGTGGCTGTTTGACCTTCCTCTTTATCCCCTGTAGAACAAATTTTGTTGCAAGACTTGGGAGTTGATTAAAAAAAAAAAAATTAAGTCCTTTTGACCAAAAGGGCCAAGGAATGCAACATATCAAAACCAGGTCTGGACAGCTTGTTGGTGTCCAGCAGGCCCTGTGGGTGGAAAATGAGGAATATCTCCTCCAGAAGAGCCATCTCATGGTGATGGCCATGCCCTGGACTAAGGCAAGTGACATTTTCGGGAGCCTTGAAGAGAGCAGCAGTCCTGGCCTGGCCTTCCCAGATGGTGGCTGGATGGGACAGCAAGTGCTCCATGGCCCCAAAGCCAAGTGCATCTCAGAGTCTAAAGTGCCAGTGGCCATGGGGCACAGCACCCACCCACCCACCCACCCACCCGCTCATCCCAGGGATCCCCCAAGCCCCATGTAGACCATGGTGTTGGGGGGGAAGGAAGAGCTTCTTGGGAGCCAGACGATGCGCAAGGGCACGTAGGGACCCCAAGGAGCTGTTCGCCCTGTTGGGAAGGGAGCAGACCCATGGTGGGACCTGGCACGGGTTTAGTTGCTCGCCTCTGAGATGGGAGCCATATGGCCAAGCCCCGCCAAGCCACTGAAACCCGTGCTCCAAGGATCAGGAAGGGGGAAGAAGGGTTGGGCAGCGAGGTTTTCGTTATGGCCCAGGGCGAAGGCGAAGATGCCCGCGTTCCTCTCCATGTCCAGCTGGGCTCGCCTGAGGAGCTTCATCTGGGTTTCTTCAAACTGGCTCTCCAGCTCCTGCAAGCTAAAGGTGGTCTTGGGCCCGCTCAAAAAGTGCTTGGGGCTGGGGCCAGGAAGGCACATGGCTGGGCCGCCGAATTGGCTGCTCATCTCCTCCAACGTTGGTGGCATCATGAAGCTCTTGTCCACCGGTGGACCACCGGGACCGAAGAGCAAGCCGGCCGCCCTCCAGGCCGCCGGCTTGCGTCCTCGCCGGGGTCGGGCGATGCGGCAGCTCTGGCGTTTGATGTGGCGGTGGAGGTGGTCGGAGCGGGTGAAGCTCTTGTAGCAGAACTCGCACTGGTAGGGCCGGACGCCCGTGTGGATGCGCATGTGGTTCTTCAGGTCGTAGTTGTGGACGAATTTGGCGTTGCAGTGGATGCAGAGGTACGGCCGCTCCCCTGTGTGCTTCCGCATGTGGATTTTGAGCTTGTCCTGCCTGCAAAAGAAAAGGCTCTGGGTCAGGCCTGGAAGGGGTGCCGTTGGGGTTGCTCCTTGGATCAGGAGAGGGAAAGGTGGGGAGCTCATCCCAGGGCTTCCAGCCACGGCACTGCCTCAAGGTACAGATGCTCTTGCAGGCTGGTGTTTGCATCCACCTCCTCCTTGCTGGGGCCACAGCATGGAAACATCACACAGACCCAGCCCCCCCACCACATCAGGAGTTTGCAGCCCATCCCAACAAGTTCAAAACAGCCTAAACTGGAGGAAAAACCACTCCAGTATAAACCCCCAAAACATATGGGACTATCTAAATAAATACAGATCTACACCTGCCTGTAAATAAGGAAATTAGTTGAGCTTAGTATAATAGAATCATAACATCATAGAATGGCTTGGGTTGGAAGGGACCTTAAAGACCATCCAGTTCCAAACCCTGGAAGGAGGCTCAAAGACCATCAAGTTCCAACCCCCTGCCCTGGGCAGGGACACCTCCCACCAGACCAGGTTGCTCCAAGCCCCCTCCAACCTGCCCTTGAACCCCTCCAGGGATGGGGCAGCCACAGCTTCTCGGGACAACCTGGGCCAGGCTCTCACCACCCTCACACCAAACAAGTTCTTCCCCACATCTCATCTCCATCTCCCCTCTTTCAGCATCAAACCCTTCCCCCTCGTCCTATGGCTCCCCTCCCTGATCAAGGCGATGGGAAGGTGAGGAGCTCATCCCGGAGTTTGTGGGCAATGCTGTTTAAACAGAAGTTCCTCTTGGAGCTGATTTTTTTTTCCCCTTTCCTTTTATCCTTGCACTGACCACTGGGTGTCTCAGGAGCTTTGGTTTGAGCAGGAGCACCACGCAGGGTGAGGCAGGCGGAGAGGTGCCGGCAGCTCCTGGGTGCTCCTCACCCTCCGTCCTTCCCTGCCATCTTCTCCAAGGCCAGCACACGTCCAGCCTCCCACACGTTTTGGGAGAAGGTTTTTTAAGATACAGCCTTAGATCAGCACCATACCCATCCCTACAGCGCTGATTTACAAATATAGTTGTTTGGGTTTAAGGGGGACATCTGAAAAGCAGCAAGGATATTTTCCCAAGCTGATAGTCCAACCCTTGGTTGTTTTTTTCCCAATGAATGTTTCCTCCTGCCGTCTACAAAAATCACAGTGAAGGCTCACGATTATAAAAAGCAAAGCTGATTGTAGCTGAACCCAGCCAAGCACGCTGCCCAGGTGGCATGAGCCTGGTTCAAGTAAATAAACAGCAAAGCGGGAGAATTTGGATTGTTTTCTGAGATGTTTTCAGTGTGATCCCTCCCAGATGTTAGCAAAGTGGCTAAGAATATGGAGAATATATGGACTCGTGTCAATATTATATATATATATATATAAAATTATATGTAGAATCATATATGAAATTATATATAAAATACGTGAGCATGCCAAAAAAAGTGTGAAAGCCACCCAAAAAAAATCTATTTATGCTGGCAGGTGAAGCCCTTTGCACTAATTTCTGCCACCTTGCCCCGAAATATTTTTCAACAACCTGCCAGCCGTTCCCAGGGCCAGATCCCACCTTCCCACTGGGAAATTCTCCAAGGGCCTGTTACCCCTGGGTTTTCTTGCAGGGAGGGGGGGAACATTTCCCCTGCGAGCCCCGAGGACAAAGCAGCACCAAAAATTTCCTCCCCCCAGCACAGAAGGGGTGGTGAAGCCGCCGGGAGATGAAGGCAGGGGAAGCGTTGGGAAACGTTAATAAAAAGCAGAGCTACCAGCCCCACCTATAATATAATTTAAACCTATACATGCAGTGTTTAACCTAGCAGGATCGCTTTTCCTAATAAACATGCAGCCTGCCAGGATTGTACAACGTAAATACAAGGCAAAGCTGTTCTTTTATTTTTCAGGTTATTACCCATCTCCGGCGGCAGATGGGGAGAAACTCAATCCGCCCTGCCCCGGCAGCATCTCCGTGGGATGGAAGAGAGGGATTTTTTTTTTTATGGCTCTACCTGGAGAAGCTCAGAGGCTGGGGAAGGGGGAGAGGGGGCTGTGAGAGATGCTCAGGGTGGAGGGGAGGGATGCAGAGTGGGAAAACTCGGGATGGGAGCTCAGCTCCCGGGCTCTCGGAGGGAGAACCACACTCCCTCTGTGTGTGTGTGTGTGTGTGTGTGTGTGAATAACCTTAATGCAATTGCATTAGGAGAGCGATTAGGGCTCTGCGAGCTGTCACAACACAAATAACAGGAACAAATAATGTTAACCTTTCTGGCTGGAACAGTTTCTCCTTGAGCGCTCCGGGGTTGCCTTGGTGGAAAAGCTGAAATATTTGCCGCTTTCTCCGGCGTTTTAGCAGGGCAAACTGGCAGGCTCGAAGCCGAGCAGCCTTTGTTTAAGGAAAAAAAATTAATGAGCTATTAAATGAAGTCCTGCCTCCTGCGATCAGATGTCCCTGGGAGTTGGGGGTAGCAGGTCCAGGTGCACATGGTGTCCTTGCCATGGGATGAGAGATCCCGCTGATGGGAAGGGGAAGGGATGCGATGGGGAAGTTGGGAAACCCTCACTCCCCCCTAAAAAATGTTTTTTTTCTCTATTTTCCCCCTAATAAGTTTGCTCCTCCACAGTTCCTCCAGCTCAGAAATAATATGAAAGAGTGATTCACCTAGAAATCCCATTGGGGAACCTCTGCTCCCCTGCACCCCGCTTTCCCTGGGGACCCCGAGGGGACCAGCTGGGTGCACACCCCGCCAGGGAAGGGACTGGGCACGGCCATGGGTGTGAGCCCGGTGCTTTTGGGAAGCCTGAGATTCCCCCCGAGAGCAAAACACATAAAGCCAGCGGGTGGCGTTCGAGAAACCCCGGCAGAAATCTCCTCCTAACGTCTCAATCACTCCCCTTCACTTAAACACACTTTCCCCTAAAGGAGAGCTCCCACATTAGAGGTAAGGCTGAAAATGGCCAAGAAAAAAAAAAACAAAAAACAAAAAACAAAAAACCAAACAGCCGCCTGCTAATCAAAATACTTCCAAGTGCATTTAAATATAAACCAATGTTTTGAGATTTCCACTTTGCTCCGGGTGTTAAAGAAGGAAAAAAAAAAACCCTCCAGCCTTTAGCTCCGTGAAGGGTGACCCCAACAAAGGGCTCCGTTTTTGTGAGTGATGACGGAAGGCTGCACCGCTGGGTTAGTCCCAATTTTTTTTGGTGATGATTTTGTGGGGTTAAAGTCCTCCTAGCCCTCTTGCTTTGTATTTAGAAGCTGTGGAGAACACAGGGGAAGCGGCAGCTGTCGGGTTTAACCCAGGCCACGCTAGACCATCTCTGCGTGGTGCTTTTAAAGGCCAAGGTGCTGATTTAACCTGTCTGGATTAGGTGTCAGGAGACCTGAATTCCCACCCAAACCCTCCTACTAAATTTCATGGTGTCTGTGAGTTAGTACCAACATCCCTCCGTGCCTCAGTTTCCCCAACAAAAGCCAACACTGCTGGTCGTGCTTGTAAAGGACTTTGGGAGCCCTCTGGGAGGGCTCAGCTTTATTGTTCCCATTAAGGGGAAGGTGTCAGTGACTAGTCAAGCCAAGCTATTTCCTCATCAACAATCAGCACCCACAGCATCACGCCCCGGAGAGCCATGGGGACCACAGGATGGGGCTGGTTGGTTGCATGGCTCCAGACTGGGATGCAGACACACTCATGGGGCTGAACCCATCCACGCTCCCCCCGGCCAAGTTGACCCAGATCTCAACCTGGGGATGCAGCAGCAGCAGGAATCATAGAATCATAGAATCACATGGGGTTGGAAGGGACCTCTGCAGATCATCTAGTCTAACCCTCCCCCTGAGTGGGTCTACCTAGACCAGGCTGCACAGGAACTTGTCCAGGTGGGTTTTGAATGTCTCCAGAGAAGGAGACTCCACCACCTCTCTGGGGCAGCCTGTTCCAGTGCTCCACCACTCTCACAGTAAAGAAGTTCCTTCTCATGTTTAGGTGGAACTTCTTATACTCAAGTTTGTGCCCATTTCCTCTTGTCCTGTCCCTGGGCACCACTGAGAAAAGACCAGACCCGTCCTCCTGACACCCACCCTTCAAGTATTTGTATGCATTAATTAGATCCCCCCTCAGCCTTCTCTTCTCAGGACTGAAAAGACACAAGTCCCTCAGCCTCTCCTCGTAGGAGAGATGCTCCAGGCCCTTAATCATCTTTGTAGCCCTCTGCTGTCCCCTCTCCAGCAGTTCCCTCTCCTTCTGGAACTGTGGAGCCCAGAACTGGACCCAGTGCTCCAGCTGGGGCCTCCCCAGAGCAGAGCAGAGGGGCAGGATGACCTCCCTCCACCTGCTGGTCCCACTCTTCCTGATGGCCCCCAGGATACCATTGGCCTTCTTGGCCACAAGGGCCCATTGCTGGCTCATGGGCATCCTGTTGTCCACCAGGACTCCCAGGTCTTTCTCCTCAGAGCTGCTCTCCAGCAGGTCACCCCCAACCTGTCCTGGTGCAGGGGGTTATTCCTCCCCAGGTGCAGCACCCTGCACTTGACCTTGTCAAATTTCATTAGGTTTCTCTCTGCCCAACTCTCCAGCCTGTCCAAGACTCTCTGTGTGGCACCACAGCCTTCTGGTGTGTCAGCCACCCCTCCTACTTTTGTGTCATCAGCGAACTTGCTGAGGGTACGTTCCATCCCTTCGTCTGGGTCATTGATGAATATATTGAAGAGGACTGGACCCAGTATGGACCCCTGGGGAACACCACTTGTTACAGACTTCCAGCTGGATTCCGTGCCCCTAATCACAACCCTCTGGGTTCTGTCTTTTAGCCAGTTTTCAATCCATTTAACTGTCCATTCATCTAACCCACACTTCCTAAGCTTAGCTATGAGGATGCTGTGGCAGATGGTGTCAAAAGCCTTGATGAAGTGAAGGTAGACAACATCCACCGCCTTCCTTTCATCTATCCAAGCAGTCATGCCATCATAGAAAGCTATCAGGTTATTCTGACATGACTTCCCCTCGGTAAATCCATGTTGACTACTTCTGATAGCTTTCTTTCCCTCCATATGCTCTGAGATGACACTCAGGATGAGGTGTTCCATCACCCTTCCAGGGATGGAGGTGAGGCTGACCCGTCTGTAATTTCCCGGGTCCTACTTCTTGCCCTTTTTGAAGACTGAGATGATGTTGGCCTTTCTCCAGCTCTTGGCCATCTCACCTGTTCTCCGGCAGGAGCCGGATCCAAACTCCTGCAGGTGGGAATTAGCACCAGGCAGTGGCCTTTCCTCCAGGGTGAGCTGGCTCCCGAGGCAGGATGCTCCCCGCATGATAATACGGTGTCTGCCGCCCGCTAATGGAGCGGAGCAGGGAAGAATTTATTTTCAGGTCAAATCCTCATCATCTGCATAACTTCCCCTCGAATATTATCACAGGGACGGGAGAAGAAAGGACAGGCTGAATGCAGGGGCACCCCAGGTGTCCGGCCATTGTCAGGAGCTCGCCTTTGCCTACTGTGCATATTATTCTCCTCTGGTTCTCTCCCCTCACAGTAATAGGGCTCTCTCTCTCTCTCACACGCAGCCAGGAGCTGAAACACCATGCTCTTGTCAGAAAGCTTTATTATTATGGTAAAGATTGTACTCATTAGATATTAATTACACCCAGCAAGAGCAGGTCCAGGAATCTATTTGTCTCTGCTCGCCGATTAAATACGCCCAGCTTTCCAGAGAAGGGTTGCAAGCTGTAGCAGTAGGCAAGCTGTAGCAAAGGCCCCGCTGGTTTATTACCACTGAGGGGTCTGCTAGGGTGAAGAGAGGTCCAAAGGCTGGGAAATGATACCATGGGTGGATCTGGCTAGTCACACCCACCTTGGAGCAGCCCATATTGGGGCTGGCCTCACCTAACTTGAGATATCTAAAAGGTAGGTGCCTTGTCTTTGTGGTCAAGGATGACACCTCTGCTCATCCCCTTCCCTCCTCTACCTCTCTGAGGGTCACAATCTCTTTCAATTGACCATGAAGGCAGTCAAGGTGCCAGGCTCTCAGGCAGCCAACATCTGAGGTGATAAGTCATAGAATAATTTAGGTTAGAAGAGACTTTTAAGATCATTGAGTCCAACCATCAACCCAACACTGCCAAGTCCACCACTAACCCATGTCCCTCAGCACCACGTCTGCCCAGCTTTTAAACACCTCCAGGGATGGTGACTCCACCACTTCCCTGGGCAGTCTATTCCAATGCTTGACAACCCTTTCCGTGAAGAAATTTTTCTTAATATCCAATCTAAACAGCCCCTGGCACAACTTGTGGCCGTTTCCTCTTGTCCTACTGCTTGCTACTTGGGAAAAGAGACCAACACCCACCTACTAATGTATAATAATTAGGACTGCTCCAGCCCCAGAAAGCCCAAACACTGTCATGTCTAAACATATCCAACTTGGTTGTGGTCTACACTGATGCCAAAATGTGCAAACCCAAACTAATTACATCCCGCAGCTAAACGGCCCTCCCATCTCAACGCATCGCCCAGCACATTAGAGATGAAGCCTCCTTGGCTGTTTGACCATCTGGTTTCCAGCTGCCTCTGGTCCAACTGTGGTGAACTATGGTGGGGTTGAAAATATCCTGTTACTTATTTAAGCTTTTGTCCAGTGAGCGGATGGACCCAGTGTGCTGTGGATGGGATCCACAACCCACCAAAATCAGTAGGTTCGTTTTCTTCCTCCACCCTCCCTCCTTCCCTCCCTCCCTCCTTTTCTTTTTTTTTTTTCCAAAGGGATAGAAATCATGTCTTACTTTCTTTGGTACTTGTCTTTAGGGGGACAGGGGGAAGGAGCAAAAAAGAGATGTGTAGCTTAGGAATTAGCTTAGGAATCAGCCATGGGTCATGATGTGGGCCATGACCAACCACCACCCACCCCCCAGCACACTGCCACGTGTCACCAAGGCACACCTGGTAAAGCGGACTTCACAGATATTGCACATATAGGGCTTCTCTCCCGTGTGGGTCCTCATGTGCCTGGGCAGCTTGCCGGCTCCCATGATGACTTTGTTGCAGATGGGACATTGCTGGGACGCCTTGGGCTTTATCTTCCTCTCTTCTTCCAGGGGCCACGGGGGAAAAACTCCTCCAAACTGGGTAGCACTTAGGAAATTGAGATAAGCGTTATAGTCAGTCTCTGCCTTAATATGCCCTAAGGGAGCTGCTGGCGCGTTGGTAAACATGTCCTTGAAGAAGTCATTAGGGAAAGGAGGCGGAGGCAGGTCTTCCTTCTCCTCCTCTTCCTTGATCTTCCTCTTTTTGATGACAAGATCCAAGGGGCCGTTGTCAACTGGTGGCTCCTCAAGTTGGGGGAAAGAGCTAAAATCGCTGTTCCAGAGGTGGGGGAAGAAGGTGGGGGTGAAAGGAGAGAGAGGTGGCCTCCTTTCTGGGATGTTCGTCTTAGGGTACAAGTTCTCCCTTAGCAAGGACTCGATGGAGAAGTCTCGTATCACCCCCAAGTGTCCAGAGGAGTTATTGGCTGGGTAGTGATTTGGAAAGTCTTTAGGTGCTTCTGTATAAGCTTCTTGGGTGAGATCAGACTTCGAAGGGCTTTGGTGACAGCTTACTTCTTGGACATCGGTTAGGTTCTCCTGATTGACAAAATCTTCCACTTCCTCCTCCTCCTCCTCTTCCTCCTCATCTTCATCTTCGTCTTCGTCATCGTCTTCGTCCTCTTTGTCATCTTCCTCTTCCGCCTCTCTGTCGGGCTCCATGATTTCAAGGCATACATTGATAATGCACTGGATCTCCAGCATCTTGGCAGCGCTGAGGATGTGCTTGACGTTTGAGGTGGTGATGGTGAGGGTTGAGGTGTAGGCAAACTCGAGGATGGCAGAAAGTGCTTCAGGCTTGACAAAGTCAATCTCGTAAACATAGGGCTGGTCTGTTAAAGTGCCAGTAGTGAAGAGTTTTTTGAAGTACTTGCTGCAGGCAGCAAGGACGGACCGATGGGTCCGGTACTCCTGGTCCTGTACAATGAGGATGACATCGCAGAGGAGACCATCGTGCCGCTGCTCGTTTAACCCACATAAGACCTCACTGCTGTGGTTCGGGAATGGGATCCCGATAAGATCTTCAATGCCATTGGCCATATTCTCATGCAGTGCCCTAGGACAAAACACAGAGAGAGGGGTATTAGCAGGGGGTTCTCAATCAGCAGCACCCAAATGACCCTGCCGTCTCCTGATGTCCTCCTCTCCCCTGCCCTACTTGGTCCTCTGTAGTCACCTCCTGCTTTCACTGCCCCAGTGCATCTCCACGTCACCTTCAACTCCTTCCACATCCTCTGTGATTTCACCTTTGCCTCCTTTTTTCTCTCCACCCCTCTCTTCTCCACTCCCACCCTAGTCACATTTTCATCACTTCCACAAGCTCCCTCTTCTCTTTCACATCCCTCCCCCAGGGACCTTGTGCAACGATTCCCTCCCCATCACGCTTCTTCCACATCCTCCCAGAGCCAACATCTTTCCAGGCACGTGCTGGATTTGCTCTGCCAGGAGCTATGTGGGGAAAGGCTGACGCTGTATTTCTTCATGCTGCCAAGTGCCAGCATCTACACTGCTTAAATAAGATGAGCCAGGGAGTGCCCATCTCATCTACACAATCGTTCTGGGGACTGGTACAACTGGGCATTCCAAAGTGGATGGACTGCTGGTCAAGGCTCTTTGCTGCAGGAGGAGAGTGGTCCTTACAGAATCATAGAATGGTTTGGGCTAGAAGGAACCTTAAAGATCATCCAGTTCCAGCCCCCTGCCCCAGGAAGGGACACGTCCCACCAGATCAGGTTGCTCAAAGCCCCCTCCAACCTGGCCTTGAACCCCTCCAGGGATGGGGCAGCCACAGCTTCTCGGGACAACCTGGGCCAGGCTCTCACCACCCTCACACCAAAGAAGTTCTTCCCAATATCTCATCTCAATCTCCCCTCTTTCAGTTTCAAACCCTTCTCCCGCTTCCTATGGCTCCCCTCCCTGCTAAACAGTCCATCCCCATCTCTCTTGGAGTCCCTTGAGGGACTGGAAGGGGCTCTGAGGTCTCCTTCGGAGCCTTCTTTTCTCCAGGCTGCACCCCCCCCAACTCTCTCAGTCTGTCTCCAGTTCTGTGTCCCCTTGCTACCTTACACCTGGAAGCTATCCCATGGCCCCTCAGCCATGCACATGGAGAACCTGCACAGGGATGTCTTCCCAAGGGATTTGGGAATGGGGGAGGCAAGCAAAGAGTTCTGTGTCACAGCATACCTAAATGCTCAGAGAAAGGCAACCCAGAACCCAACCAGGGAGCAAGGGCTTGGCCAGAGGCAGATGGCTGTCTGCTGTCTTCACCCATGAGCTGAGCTTGCTTCGCTCCCAATCCTGTTTGGACTTGTTAGCATGGTATCAAATGCCCTGTGCATCTGGCAGGCACCTTCTCCTGCCACAGCAGCTCCACCTTCAAAGGGAGATTCAGAAGCAAAAAAGCCCACACCCAAAAGGAAAACCTGATATTTTTTTTTTTTTTGCCATTTTTTATCTGTAAGATGTTTCCTCTTTCACATGGCTCCAGCAGCCCTTCCACATGAGAAATCCCAGGAAAGGAGAGCGACTTCCTCCAGCAGGCGACAAATACATTAATCCCATCACACAGAGAATACATCAAAGAGCCTGAATAGCTTTGAATACCCCAGCCCCTTGGCACCCCCCAGGACACAGAGCAGTGACACCTCTAAGAGCCCCAGCTCATGGCCCCACTGCAGGTAAACATCCATTTCACAGCCAAGCGGTTGATTTCCAAGAGAGCCCGGGGTAAGTAAAACTGCAGCCCTACTCCATCCCCTTTGGCAAGGCTGAGACCATCAGGCAGGCTCCCAATCTGACCCTCTCCATCTCTGATAGGTTCCTGACCCCACTCTGTGCCACCTCCGCATCCCTCCTGTGATCCATCACCATGTCCTGGGTGTCTTTCCCTGCTTGGCCTCTCTAACTCCAAACCTCCTTCCCACCTGTGAGAACCTGGAGCTGTGGGGACCTGGTCTACCTTCCCAGCTGTGGGGACCTGGTCTACCTCATGGTGTGGGGCTGGCACCCACCCTACCACATGCCTCCAGTCCTTGGGGATGGAAGAGCCATGGTGTGACACGTTGTCCAGGGAAATCCTTGTAAGGATTGTCCTTGTCCAGCAAGCCAGTGACCCTGGGGGGAGGCTGGAGAACTGTAGAGGGGATCAGACTCTGCAGCAAACATTCCCGTGGGAAGAGGAACGCCGTCTCCCTTCTCCCTCTGCAGGATCAATCTCCAGCTGAGACCTTGCAGGTGTCTCCCCCACACCTAATCAGCATTGCCAAACACTCGCCGTGTGGGAGCCGACCAGCGAAGGCCTTGGGAAGATGGTGCAACCCAGATGGAGGACACCCTGGGGAAGGGTCACAGACCACCAGCCTGGCGGGACCAATGATAGGATGTGGGACAAGCTGTCCCTGAGATAGTGAAGACCCATGGGAGGGCTGGAGGGCAGCCTTCACCATGGGAAGCCCTCTCCAGCCACCTCCCCATGCCCGGAGATGGGGAGAGGAACCAGGAATTCCACCCCTCTGAGCCCCCCTGCAGCTCCAGCCACTGACATTTTTGGCCAAGGGACGATGCTGCAGCCCCGCATCCCCCCGGTGTGCCCATTAGCTCCACGCTAATTATGTCTGTTGTCTGAAACAAATTGATTCATTACAGTGTGCTGAGCTTAACCACGTTAACGAGCTTCGCTCCTCTACCAGCCCGGCCAGCTCCGTATCAAATCTTCCTTGAAAATTGCCGATAAATGAAAGTAAATCCGATGTGTTCTTCAAGTGGAGTGCATGATAATAAATAACCCCTGATCTGGGGAAGAAAAGCCAACTTCCCTTTTTAGGGCTTTGTGTCCTTAGTAATAAGCATGAGCAATTAAATTTCTATGGCTGCATTTATCTTCCACTCGTTTATTCTTGTTTGGAAGGAGCGTTAGTGTTAAAGGAGCTCCTTATGTGAAGGAACGTGTCTTCCTACGAATCTGTTTTGACCTTTTATCACCGGATCACCCTCAGATGAGAAAAGCAGAATATCAGACTACCCTGAAAATCGTTTCTATAGAGGTTTTTCCTGGACAGTCAGCTGCATCCTCCCTAATTTGTGGATTATTCACTCGGCAGCAAGAAAGCGAGAAAAAACGGAATTAGGTGATCAGGGGGTATGTGATTTTATTCCCTTCGGTGGGAACGGTCTCCTTTTCCTTTCTTTTCCCCTCCTGGTCCTCTCGAGATGCGGCTCTGCTAACCGAAGCACTTAGGCAAGCTGATAACTTTACAGGATGCTGGCAAAATTGAAGGTGATTCATGTCATTTAAACGTGGGGAGGGGAGGGGAGGGGGGGAGAGAAGAGAGGAAGAGAAAGAGAGAAACAGCCCAGGCGACTCATTTGCATACATCTGCATTTTTTAAACTCGTGTAGGGTGGTTTGACAGCTCCGGAGCTCAGCCAGCCTGCGAAATGACCTTATGGTTCCCATGCCCCCGGGGGAGGCTGATGGCCAGAGGCTGGAAGTGTTGCTGAGGCTGACGTTTTCCTTCCTCCCCCTCCCTCCTCTCCCTCCTCCCTCCCCCTCTTTCCCCCCCTCCCCAAGCCCAGGGTGGGGTCCTCCAGGATAACAGGCCTAAAAATAGCATCCCGTGGTGACAAATGTCACCAGCCAGTGCACGCACACGGGGCATGCAGATGCTGAATGGGCCACACGGAGTTAAACAGAAAAAAAAATTAAAAAAAAAAATAAAGAAAAATAAAAAAATCCAGTTTTATAACAGAAAATTACAGCATTGTTAAAATAAACCAGGGCGGTGGGGGGAGTGGGGTGGGGGAAAGGGTGGAGGGCACCTAAAATAAATGTATTCCGCAGATGACGTCTCGAAACATTGCATTTATGGGCACTCTTAAAACTCATCTGCCCTCTGAAAGCCAGAAAAGGAAGGGCAAGGAAAACCCGAGAGGAATACTTCTGCCTCTTTTTTTTTTTTTTTTTTTCAAATTCTGTTCCCCTTCTTAATTTCAAAGACAGGTGGGCAGCGCTGCTGTTTGTTTTCTGTGGATGAAGAGGAGGGAGCCTGAGGGGGATGTGCAGGCAGAGGTGGGCAGATGCAGGCAGCAGTCTCGGTGGGGATGCCAAGGTTTAACCTCACCCACTGCCTGGACGTGGGTGACAGGACCCAGACACAGCCCAGGGACCCCAGCACTATTATAATTTGTCCGCTCTGAGCACTCCCCGTGTGACCCAAAGCCCTTCTATTCTTTATTTTATTTTTTTTTTTTTGGTTTTATTCTCACGCCTGCTTTTAAGTTCGAGCCTCCTTCAGTACAATGCAGCCTCTGAAAACGGGTAATATATAAAACTGAAATAGCAGAGAGAGAGGCAAAATGCTCATTTAGCACGGTGGCAAGTGAAAAACAGAAGTATGCTCCATAGATTATAGGGATATATGTATAGAAAATAGATAAAGTAAACTAATATTGCCTACATTAGTTTACTGACTCAGGATGAGAGAGTTGGGGATGTTTAGCCTGGAGAAGAGAAGGCTCCGGGGAGACCTTAGAGCCCTCAAGGGACTCCAGGAAAGCTGGGGAAGGACTCTTGATGGGGGAGGAGAGCCATAGGAGGAGGGGGAATGGGTTTAAACTGAGAGAGGGGAGATTGAGATGAGATGTGGGGAAGAACTTCTTTGGTGTGAGGGTGGTGAGAGCCTGGCCCAGGTTGGCCAGAGAAGCTGTGGCTGCCCCATCCCTGGAGGGGTTCAAGGCCAGGTTGGAGGGGGCTTGGAGCAACCTGGTCTGGTGGGAGGTGTCCCTGCCCAGGGCAGGGGGGGGCACTAGATGATCTTTAAGGCTCCTTCCAACCCAAACCATTCCATGAATTTATGATATTCACCAGTCTGAGTAGAAATGGAAATGCCAGAGCTCAAAGGGGCCCTGGTAAAGATGAGCCAGCCCTGAAGTGGGATGGGATCCCGCCCTGGGTCCTGGTATTGCTCAAAGCCCTGAGACCTGTGAGGGCTCCTCATCAGCACTTCCCTCTCCCATCTCCTTCCTCATCTCCGGCAACAACGCCCTGCAAAGCTGGGCCCTTGGAGGAGATAAAGGCTGCCAGGAAGTGCCCAGGCTTGTGCAACGCGTGGCTCCTCGCCCAGGGCTATGGCAGGGCTGGGGACGTCCCCTTCCCACCCACTGGGTTTGTGGGGTCAACACTTCCCATCCTGAGCCTTACCTGGGAGATGGCATTTTTGGCCTTTGATTGTATGTTGGCATGTAACATCATTACTGTAACATGCAGCATTTTAATGTTTGTATATATAATATATTTATGTATTCATATTAATCATAGAATCATAGAATCATTCAGGTTGGAAGAGACGCTTGGGATCATTGAGTCCAACCATCTACCCTACTCAACAAAGTCCTCCTCTAATATTTTATATAATTATATATCTATATTTTGTTATTTGTATAGAGATTCTGAGAGCATTTCCTTTTAAACGTGCACTGCTCAGCCTTCTCTTTGCTATGATTTTCCCCCACGGGAAGGTGCTGTCTCCTGACTACGTGTCTTTTTGGTGTGCCTACACTCACTCTCCCCAGGAGGGCCACCCTGAAGATATGGGGGTGCTCCAGGGAAAGCTGAGAAGTGCAAAGCTGCTGCCCACCCCATGCCATGCTCATTCTGCATTCAGTGTGACACAGGAAGGAGCCTGAGGCTCTGGCTGATCCCTGCCTGCTACCGGTGTCAAAATGACATTTTTCCAGGCAAAACAAATGGCAACTACAGTTTTTCCCTTCACCCAGCCTAGGCATGGAGCAGGGGTTAGGGTGTAAGCCCAGGGGCAAGGTTTGGGGTTGAACACTCCCCCCCTGGCCATGTCCTGACACCCCAACTAGCTCACACAGTCCCTGCAGGCACAAAACCCCCAGAGCTCCATTTTCTGAAGCATGAGGCCATCCAGGAAAGCATCCCAGAGGTGGCTGGACATGGATTTGGGGTGCTGAGCATCCTTGGTCACCCCAGCCTGCAGCCCACGGCAGGAGAGGGAGTCATAGAATCACAGAACCATAGAATGGTTTGGGTTGGAAGGGACCTTTAAAGGCCATCTAGTCCAACCCAGAAGTTGACATCTTCAACTAGATCAGGTTGCTCTGAACCCCATCCAGCCTGATTTTGAATTTTTCCAGGGATGGGGCATCTACCATCTCTCTGGGCAACCTGAGCCGGTGTCTCACCATCTTCACAGCAAAGAATTTCTTCCTTTTATCTAGTCTGAATCTCCCCTCTTTTAGTTTAAAACCATTACTCCTCATCCTATTGCTACAGGCCCTGCTAAAAAGTCTATCCTCATCGTATTGTGGCTTTTCAGCACTTAAAGAGGATTTAGGAGAAAGATGGGGACAAACTTTTTAGTTTGTGATTGATTGATAGCTCCTGCTCCTCAGCCATGTTGTTATTTTGGTGGAATAGGGATGCTGGAGCTCTGTTCCCACATCCACCAATTGCTCCGTGACCTTGAGCAAGTCCCTTGTGCAAGTGTCCCTGAGAGAAGCCACCCACTTTGACACCTCAGCTGAAGCCATCCCCACGTCCCCTTGCATGGGAACACCACCATTGCCTTGGCCAAGCACTTAACTCTGATTTGGAAGATACTTTTTCTTTCCTACCAATAAAGAGTTGGGATCCCTCAAAGCCTATTTGAAAGGCAAGCAGAGAGGTGAGGGTTGGTTTTTTTTTCTATTATTTAAAAAAAAAAAAAAAAAGGAAGATGTAAAACTCAAAAAAAGACAAATATTTCCTTAAGCACAACTCTCCTCTGAACATCTTGTCTCCAGAAGAACGTGTTATTAAACCACCCACCCCAGTACCTAGTGTTTCTCCCCTGCGGCGGGAAGGTGGGGCAGAGAGCGCTCCTCGCCTCTCAATCACTTCCCCGTGAGGTGCCTGAAACGATGAGGAAAACGTGGTGACACCAACCCCTGCCTCCCTCGCAAGGAAATCGTCAGGTTTTTAAAGGAGACAACCGACCTGCAGACCTGAAGATGATGCTGTGGGTGGGAACCAGCTCGCTAGCAATAGCACCAGGGGTTTACTGCCGGGCTGGGCACCCGCCCCAGCCTCTAATCACCCAGGCCAGCCTTCCCCTTGGGACAGGTCCTGCTTGGGGAATTCAGGGTTGAGCCAGGAAAGGTGGGAGTGTTTGGTTTTTTAAGTGCTACGTTAATAAGATCACCCACCCCAAACTGAGGATCCCTCCTCGAAAAGATCACGGGTTGTGCTTAGATCTGGAGCAAAGCAGACAAGAGCAGTGATTTCCAAAGGGATGCCTTGGCAAAGAAGGATGCAAAGAGGGTCACGCTGGCCATGGAAGATGCCCGTGTGAAGCATGGACAGGGAGAAAGGCCTGTAGGTAGCTGCAAAGGTGGCATCACCCCACATGTCTCCTGGAAAGGCAGCAGCTCCATAAACAGAGCAGGTCAGTCCAATTTAAGAGGATGCTCCATAGGACACAGGTGCCAAGGCAGCCAGAGCTCCAGAGGTGCTGACACAGATGGAGATATCCCACTGATGCTGGGAGGAGAGGGATGGTCAAGAAGACCCAGGAGGACAGCCCAACCCTTTTTGGCCAGCCTCCACAGAGCCAAGGATGCGTGAGATGGCTCCTCCTGAAGGAAGAGCCCCGGAAGTCGAGCATGGTTTGATCTCATAATTAAAGTGGTTACACTTCAGGGATTGAGATCACAGGGGTGACCTTCAGCCTGGTATTTCTCCATTACCTACTGGACTTTTCAATATTACTACTAATCTCTGAACAAAATCCTTGGGCATACAAGGATTCATCCTTATCAACATCTGGCTGGCAAGTTGAGCCCACGTGAACCATATATATTTACACATACTAAATAAAACTGACTTTTTTTGGCTGGAACTAATAGTTCCCTATAAGCAGGCTATCAGCTAGTTATCTCCAACTGAAGTCCCACCAGGGAATCCAAAATGAAAGGTTTTGGAGAACCACCTCCAGAGTGTCCAATGTTCCCGACGATGACATCTTTAACCCCTTCTTCATTTTAGTGACAGCCACTCTTCCCAGTTTCCAAAATTCATACAGAAATGTAGCTGGCTAAGCAGACCTGGGGCACCTCAATACCGGAGGTGAGCTGTATTTCCCTGGTAGAACATCACTTGGGAAGTAGCAGGAGGACTATTTGCTTAATGAGATAAACAGTGATTACAGCTGCCAGTCATTCACCTGCCGAGGTGCGGAGGCTCAAGCATCTCCTGTGCCCTCTGTGAATCCATCCTTGGGAATTTTTAAAGGCTAGTTACACGTTGCAGCAAATATTATGCACCTCTCAACAAATCTATCCCTGCAGGTTAGCTCCAGCTACTGAGAGCCTACACCGGGCACCTTGTTCTTCAACAACTTTGTTTATGTGCAGATACAATCTGGCGAAATTGCAAATTATGAATCAAATCCCCTGCCAGTGAGCTGAATGGTTGGGTGCTACTGGTCTTAATGGGAATCTGGAAATTTGACACTGCTCCATGACCACCAGGACCCAGCTGCAGCCTGTGGTCTTAAATTAAAACCATTTTCCCTGCCCTCAGCTCCTCTATGGGCTTGTTGCTCAATTTGGTCCCTCCATTGGCATGTGATGATGAAGAGGTCAAGCCTCTCTCCCCTCTCCCTCGTCACTCATCATGGCAGGCACCAGGTGTCTGAAAAGCCCCACCATCCCCTTATATCTATCCCCAGGTCTCCCACCTTGGCCTAATCTGAACATCATTTTATAACGAGCTCCCAGAGTCTGGAATGAAGTTTGCTGGATCAACGCATTGCCCCTGGGTGAACCTGCAGGGACCTGCCACCCAGCAGCTCTGTGCCCTGTGGGACTAACGCTAGGAAGATCTCATCACACCTCCAGGACCAAGCCCCATGGCTCTCCTATTTCCTTGAAACCAGTTCTTGGGCCTCAGATAAAGACAAACAGGAGCTCTGGCAGGGCCAGAGCAGAGTTCAATGCCTCCTATAATTGAAGGTCCATGTTTTCACTTCGGTTTCTTCTTTCCGGCTTCTTTAAATTACCCAGCACATTTCCCAATTTTAGAGTTTATATAAATCTCCAAAATCAGGAGCTTGGGGTCACTTCTGGGTGGCAGCTTGATTAGGTCTGCCTGCCGCATGACAAGTCCCATCTGATGTGCTGAGCAGGTTTTGGCAAAGGGATCCCAGTGATAAATGGTCAAATAAACATAAACAATTACTGGAGCTACACTGAAGGCACAGCCTGGCTCCAGATGGTGTTTTGAGGGCTACATCTACTCACAAAGCAGGGGCAAATTAATTAACCACAGTGCTTAGGCAGGTAGTAGGAGGGGAATTTTACAGGGTGGTCACATCTGACCACAGTGTTTCCCTGTAGCCTTGTCCCCCCCCCATCCAAGCAGTCCCCTGGAGGTCTTGGAGCTTGAGGAGATGGTGCTCTGGGCATCACATCCCTTCTGCTCCTCTCCACGGTGGTTTCTGCAAGGCTAGAGGTGCTCAATATCCAGTTAGTTATGGGATTTTTTTTTTTTTCTTGGAAACCCTCAGTGGTCCCTCTCTACACAAATCTCTGTTAGCCTTGATGTTCTCCTGGCCGTGCTCCAGCGTTCAGGGGACTTTTAAATGCGGTGCCACTGCTGCAGCGAAGGATCCTGGCTGAATATCTGCCCTCCCTATGTTTCTATATGGACAGACATACGTACACATTATATACGTGTCTGTTTGTGCACGCGTAGACAATCCCGTGGGAGGGGGAATATGTCAAGCGAAACAGAAGAGTTTCCAGTCATCCTGTGCAACCGCCCCACTCTCATGGAAACTCACTCACACTTCAAATGACACGTCCCACCCCCCCTCACCGTGCTCTGTGAAGAAAAAAAAAAATAAAGAAAAAGAGGGGAAAAAAAAAA
>NW_015091300.1:2196072-2196833 GCF_001431845.1 Calidris pugnax | reverse complement strand
AATGGACCGCCCCACCCCCCCCCCCGTGCCCGCGGAAGAAAAAAAAAAAATAAAAAAAAAGAGGGGAAAAAAAAAAAAAAAGAGAGTGAGAGGAAAATCCCCACCAGAGTTACACCCACGCTGGAGATGGTGGCCTGGCTGAACATCAAGTCACGGGTCCCTCCAGCACCTCTGCCATGACCTGGATGAGGGTCCATGAGGTCCATGACACTGTTGGTGGCTTTTCTGCCCATGTGTTTGCAGCCACTCTGCTCCAACACCACCGTCCCCCTTGTACAAGCTGCCCAGATCTCACTATATAGGTGGCTACATAAGATATATAAATACATATATATATAGGATACCCTATGAGTGCACATTACAATCCCATAAACCCATCGGCGGCGGGTACCTCTTTCCAGCGCGGCCTTAAAAATAGCCCAAAAAAAGAGCTATTTCCTCCCATTCTGAGCTCCCCTGGGAGAACAGGCAGGCCCCTCCGCTCCCTCTCCTCCTGCTTTTTCTCCAGAGCCAGAAAAAGGAAAAAAAGAAATTAAAAAAAGGCTCCTATTGAACGACGCGCACACACTGGGTGGGTTTGCTTCCTGACACACACACACACACACACAAAAAAAAAAAAAAACCCCACGGTGGAAAAATGTGCCCAGCTTAACCATGGAAAACTGGTTTGGCTGGTGTCCCTCCGGAGTGGACAGGATTGCGAGGGACTTGGACAGGGATCCGGGCAAGGCTGTCACCAGCCTCACATGAAAAAAAAAAAA
>NW_015091300.1:2159362-2195340 GCF_001431845.1 Calidris pugnax | reverse complement strand
GGGGGGGTTATCGCTATTTTGGTGCTGGGTGTGGGGTACAGAAAACAATGCGAGGAGAAGGCGGTGCAGTGTTTGAGCAGGCTTAATATCGGCTTAGGAGCAGGTACGGGCAGGCTCCAGAAGCGGTGGGGTGGGAGGCTCAGCTCAGCTCAGCTCGGTGGTGGTGGCATTGGCAGCGGCCACGTTCCTCCCCCCGAGCAGGCCTGCTCCTTCAGACCCTCCTCAGGCTCCCCCACAGCATCGCTGGGCATCCCCAGTCATGCAAGTCCCTGTTCAGGGGAGCTTCTTGCTGGTCCCCCTCGTGTCTCCCAGCATCATCCCTCCAGGAGAAGGCCCCATGCCCCATGCGTTGGCCAAGACATGGCCATCGCTTGGACCCCAGGACATGGCTGCGCCATCTGCAGCCTGACACCAAGCCTTGTCCTACCTCTTGCAAGGACAAACTCAGGAGCTAGCACATCTCCAAAACCCACCTTGCTTTGGGCCAAGGCCCACAATGCAATCTCAGCCCCACCTTTTGCCTCCCACCCTGCCCTCCACCGCTCGCACTGCATCAGCGTTCGTTAGGGAATTTATGAGTGCAGTACCTCAGATTGGTCTCTTTTCCTTCACTATCACCTGAAATATTATTTTTCTGCTCGGCTCTCATGAGAGCCTTTGCAGCCTCATTCATTTTTAATTGCCATTTAAGTCCTGGAGCTCTAAGCACATGCACTCCCCTGCTACGGCTGGGCCAGAAGAGCTCCCACGTGGACATAAAGTGGCTTTTGGAGAGACATGTTCAGAGAAGGTGTCTCTGCAGAGCATCTCCCCCTGTGACGGCGATCCAGCCTGCAGAGGCATGGCCTCTCCAGCACCACCACCCCCATCATCTGTACCATGGGCAGAAGTCTACTCCTGGGCTTGGACCACGCTGCCACAGTCAGCCCCAACACAGGATGAAAATTCAAGTCCCTGCCTTCAGAGAGGGGAGCCAATCTACCTAGTTTTTACCCATATGAGTGTGTCCTCAGAGTCACTACCCATATGAGTGTCTCCTCAGAGTCACCTACAGTCCCAACTCCATCGTAGAGGGGTGAATATTGCATCTCCCCATCCTTTGCTGACCCAAGGAGGAGCATCATGGATACCCCATCCCTAGAAACATTCCAGGTCAGGCTAGATGAGGTTCTGAGCAACCTGGTCTAGTTGAAGATG
This sequence comes from Calidris pugnax, assembly GCF_001431845.1. Lineage (NCBI taxonomy): Eukaryota > Metazoa > Chordata > Aves > Charadriiformes > Scolopacidae > Calidris > Calidris pugnax. The sequence continues at coordinate 2,194,143 of NW_015091300.1, read as the reverse complement.
TCCCAGCTCATGGCAAGGGGGTTGGAACTAGATGACCTTTAAAGATCCCTTCCAGCCCAAACCATTCTGTGCTAATTTTTCTGCCAGCCAACACTTCTCTGAATGACACGTCCCAACCACGCGAGGGACATCACATCTCTAACCTGTGAGCTGGGCGTTTCTAGAGGAAATACTGCCAGGTTTCAGCCCAGGACACTGAGGGAAGGGGGATGAGACTTTCATGCAGGCTTCTTGTATGTAAACCAACCAACTAATGAGCTCTCTGAAGACCACAGGTAATATATGAGCATAACCTTGCAGTATGGCTGAAGCACTGAATACCCAGAGGCAACTCCCTGTCTTCAGGGGACTATTTAATCCAGCTCCCAAGGTCACGGAGCGATTTAACTGAAGATCAGGGGTCAGATCCAGATCCCACTTGTACCCCAGCTCCTCTGCAAGACGGCCCCCCGTTTCTCTGCCAACCTGCTGGAAAGCTGAAACAGCAGCTGAGTCCTGACCCAGCAAAGCCTCACCCACCTCAGCAATCTCTGCCATGCGGTGGAGTCCACCCATGTCCAGCTCGGTAAATATAGTCAAAGCTGGTGGAGGGCCAAGAGGAAAAAAAACAAAACCCATCCGAACTCCCCCCGGGATATGACCTGGGAGAAGGAAAAGAAAAAACTATCTACTCTCAGTGAAAAAAGCAAAACCCACCCAAACTCCCCCCAGGATGTAACCTGGGAGAAGGAAAAGAAAAAACTCTCTACTCTCCGTTCAAATTGGTGGCACCAAAAAAGACTGAAAAATCTATAGGACTGATTTTTATTTTTTTTTTTCCACCTGACGCCTGTGAGAGCGAGGAGGAGGAGGAGGAGGGGGTCTGCAGGATCCCCCGAGGAAGGCAAGTCCCAGCTGAGTGTGCATGCCATGCCAGCTCGCAGCCCGGTTCGATTTGAAACAGCTGAGTTGTCAATGAGGCTTATAATGGAATTGGCAAATGACCCTTCAAATAGAAGAGCTGCAAACCGCCAGCATTCAAAAATAACCGGGGCTCGAGTCAGGACTCAGCTCTCGGCCGGGCTGCATCACGCCACGGGCTGGGGAAATAAAAAAAAACCCCAGCCTCTCCCCTCGCAGGGATTTCAGAGGGGCGACCCTTCAAAAAGCAAAAATAAATTTAAAAAAATAAAAAAAAGAAAGGAACAGGAGGATAAAATGCAGCCCGGCCATGTAAAGAGAGACAGTCTCGCCTGTTTGTTTTGGCCTGTCCCGAACTCCAGGCAGTTTCCAGCTGGAACCCAGAAATGCTGATGGTGTTTGGAGTCTGTCTGCATCCCTCCCATGACGTGACGAGGCATTCAGGATGATTGGCTGGGATTTTTTGTTGTTGTTGTTGTTATTGCTTTTATTTATTTATTTTTTACTTTTTTTTCAACCCCCCTAACAACTATATTTACTGTTACATTTTGAACTCCCCATGCTGTCATTACAATGTCAGATGAAATTACATGTGCGATAACCAAAACATCGAGGCATGCCCGAGTTCACAAAGGCTTTACAAGGAAACGTTTTCAAGGGAAGCTGCTCACATGTCTGAACTCAAAGGGGATGTTCCAAAGAAGACTTTGAATTACAGGGCACCGGCTGCAGCCAGAACTTGGCCCCGCTGGAGCTGGACAGATGGATTTTACGCTTTTTTTGGGGCTTCGCTGGGCAAAGTGGAGTCTTACTTATCCTGGTGTAACCATGGATCAGTTCCAGGGATTTAACTGGTGTTATTCTGGATTGGCACTGGTGCGAAGAGGACGAGGACGTCACAGTGCTCTGCAGGGCAGTCTGGCAGATGGATCTGAACCGCACCACCCCACAGTGACCTTCTGTGCTGGTGCCACCATGAAGATGTTGGCACGGGATCTGCAGCTAGGTCGTGACATCAAGAAAGAGCTGCACGGGCACAAGAGCTACGACAGGGACAGCTATAGCATTACAAAAGCCTCTTACATCAAGGTGGTTGATTCCCTTTCACACGAAGGACTCCATATGCCCTTACACAGCACCTGAAGACTAAGGACAGATGTGCTCTCCTGCTCCAAGATGTGCCAGAGGCAATAAGAAATGACCCCCAGCTTCTCATCCACTATCAAGCCAGAGGTAAATACTCCTCACAGCTCTGCCTTTGAGGCTGTTCTGATAAAAGTCCCAATTTCTCCTGGGAAAAAGTAGCAACCAGGTTTCTTCCAACTGCTATGGGCAGCTGGGTGAAGGGAACTTGGCTGGTGCTCCAGGAAGATGGTTCCAGGAGCACAGTGATAGAGGCAGCAACCTCCAGAAGAGAGGCATTGTCTTCCACTGGCACAGCTGGATGCATAAGCCAACATCTGTACAGCTCTGGCTGCATCTGCTTAGGGGGAACAGAACAAATATAACTAGGCCAGACAAGTTAAAGTGCTACAACTTCCAGGCAAACCTATGGGGTGTTACAGATCAGCCTCATGGTATAGTGTGACATGTCCCTACCTGCAGAGGTTTTGTCTATCAGCTCCCAGACAGAGGATCATAGAACCACAGAATGGTTTGGGTTGGAAGGGACCTTCAAGATCATCCAGTTCCAACCCCCTGCCCTGGGCAGGGACACCTCCCACCACACCAGGTGGCTCCAAGCCCCCTCCAACCTGGCCTTGAACCCCTCCAGGGATGGGGCAGCCACAGCTTCTCGGGGCAACCTGGGCCAGGCTCTCACCACCCTCACCCCAAAGAAGTTCTTCCCCACATCTCATCTCAATCTCAGTTTAAAGTATCCTATCACTATATGCCTCTGTAAAAAGTCTCTCCCCATCTCTCCTGGAGCCCCGTTAGGGCCTTCTCTTCTCCAGGCTGAACATCCCCAACTCTCTCAGCCTGTCCTCACAGCAGAGGGGCTCCAGCCCTCCCAGTATCTCCGTGGCTTCCTCTGGTCCCTCTCCAGAAGGTCCATGTCCTTCTGCTGTTGGTGGCCCCAGAGCTGGAGGCAGCCCTGCAGGGGGGTCTCCCCAGAGCAGAGCAGAGGGGCAGAATCCCCCCCTGGCCCTGCTGACCACAGGGCTGGGGATGCAGCCCAGGGTGTGGGGGGCTTTCTGGGCCAGATACAGAGAGCATCTTATGGAGCAGCTGCTTTGCTCCTGCTATCTTACACAGGAAAAGAGATCCAGGCATCTATCACAGCAGCAAACCCAAGTACCTGTGTGTTGGAGAAGAGCAGCAGGTGGCTGCTCCTGCCTACTCTCAACAGGGTTGCGAGTTTGATGCATCTCCTGAGCAATGGACTGGAGGATGCTTGGGGTTGGGTGTGTTTGGGAACTGTCCTGAGGAGCACCACCGGAAGTGTGGAACCACTCACGCTATTTCAAGACATACTTCTTGTGCTGGGTGGGAAAACATCAGCGTTTCACCCCGCTTTCCCCATCTTCATTTCACCCATTTTTCCCCATTTCACTGTCTGTGTTCTGCATCTCCATTCACAGCACGAATATGCCAGTCTCTGGTGAAACGTATTACGGTGAATTCTCTCTAGGAGAGGAAAATTCATTAGTTAAGGGGCCACCAAAAAAAAAAAAAAAAAGCAGACATTTGGAAACATCTACCTCTCCATCCACCCACCTGGCCTCCCCTCTCTGGCATTTTTAATCCTCGTTATGTTGTTTCGTACAGGCATCACATCACCATTTCAATTTCTTCTGTGAAGACGCTCACCAAAAATGAGCCGAAATGCTGCCTCTCGCATTTTATGTGTTGTTTTGATTTTTTTACATACATATATATATATTCACCTATTCAGCCCTTTCTTAGGAACCCAGCCGCTTGCCAACACCGCGCTTCAAAGCCCCACAACACCCGCGCCGGGGACTTTCCTCTTCCCGTGGCGGCACTTCAAAATCCTTTATAAAGCCCCGTTTTTGATCACGGCCTCTCTTTGCCAACCCTGCCCCGAGCTCGGCGGCGTTGGGGTGGAGGGGAGCGAGGCTGGCATTGTTGGCATACCTGAGGACAGGCAGAGGGACGCGCTCCCTGCAGGCAGAACAAAGCCCCAAGTGATTGCAGAGCTTCGCCCTCCCGACGAGAGCAATTATGGTTAGAGAAAACCCTTGTTTATAGCTGAATCCTTCCAGTTAGGGGGAAAAAAAAAAGAAAAAAAAAAAGAGAGATTTAATTATACGGTAATGGTGCTGTGGGGATGTGCTGGCGAGGGGAGGGCAGATGTGGGTAGGAGCAGGGCTGCTCGCCTTGCCCAGGTGGGTGCTGGTGGCTTCAGCTGGATGGTGAAAATGGGTATTTGAAGCCTCCTTCCGTGGCTGAGGAAGGCTGAGAACTGAGTTAGGCTCACAAAGGATGCAAAGGTTTGAACAACCTGGTCTGGTGGGAGGTGTCCCTGCCCACGGCAGGGGGGTTGGAACTGGATGGTCTTTACGGTCCCTTCCAACCCAAACCATTCTGTGATTCTAAAGCACAGAGAAATTAAAAAAAATCACCAGGCTAGGAGCAACAGGAAGGGTTTCAAGGGGAGGTGGGTGGCCAAAGTACCCAAATATTTCCCCTTGCCCTGAGTCATGGCTTGCTCAGGTAGGTCATGGGCTAGGCTTGGCTTCTACTCCCTCTTCCAAATGGGATTGCAGAGTCAGAGCTCCGTGTGAGCTGCTGGCATTTTGCACACAGAGATGGGCTATGGGACTTTGTAAGCCCCAAGAACTCGACCAGGCCCTTATAAAAAGCACTTTATAGAGGAAAAGATACAATCCAGTTAAACATCCAGAGCTCCTCGATGCTGTGTATGCCAAGGTACATGCTCATGAAGTGCGTGCATCAGAGAATATTTTTCTAGCCCTGTCTTTTCTTCCATTTATTTTAAGGAACAGAGTGCGGTTTCCTCTCCTGCATTTCTCATATTTTGCTTAAAAATAAAATTTGAACCTCTATCAAACCAAACAGCTTCTTGCCCAAGGTGGTGAAAAAAAAAAAACAAAAAAAAAGCTTCCTCTATGGTGAACCCATTAGGAAAGGGGAATATAATTTCCCCTGTGGCTGCACTTCCCCAGCAGCGTTTAGCCCCCAAAAGCCAGTGCGAAATTTCCAGCGGAGCCTTTCTACCATGGCACACGACTTCTCGGAAATGTAGAAGGCATCTAGCAGAGCAGGGCCTGATTTATACTTAGAGCAGGGAAACTTTAACGGCAGCGGGAGCACGGGTGTAAATCTCCAGGCACAGACAAAGCAGCCGCATAGCCCCGGTCCTCTGGATTCACTCTGCTCTGAGCCACTGCATAAGAATGAGGCTTTATGGTAAAACAAAAAAAAAAAAAAGAGGGACGTGTCCTTCTGCTGGATCGGAGGGATTTCTAAGGGCGCAGCACTATAAATAATCATTCGAGCCATTTTGCACGTGCCTCACGTAACCCGTGATAAGCCACGGAACAGGCATTGAGAAGACCACAAAAATGATCCGAGGGCTGGAGCCCCTCTGCTGTGAGGACAGGCTGAGAGAGTTGGGGGGGTTCAGCCTGGAGAAGAGAAGGCTCCGGGGAGACCTTAGAGCCCCTTCCAGTCCCTCAAGGGGCTCCAGGAAAGCTGGGGAGGGACTCTGGATCAGGGAGGGGAGCCATGGGACGAGGGGGAAGGGTTTGACACTGAAAGAGGGGAGATGGAGATGAGATGTGGGGAAGAACTTGTTTGGTGTGAGGGTGGTGAGAGCCTGGCCCAGGTTGCCCAGAGAAGCTGTGGCTGCCCCATCCCTGGAGGGGTTCAAGGCCAGGTTGGTCGGGGATCTGAGAAATATGATCTAGTTGAAGATGTCCCTGCCCATGGCAGGGGGTTGGATCTGGATGGTCTTGAAGGTCCCTTGCAACCCAAACCATTCTGTGATTCTATGAAGACTGGGTGTGTTGAGTTAGAAGTGGAAAGTGCCATGCACTGCCATTCCTCACTGCTTTCCAAAAGGTTGAAAGCCTTCCCTGTCCACAGTCAGAGGTGGTGTAGGACCCCCTGGATGTATACACACCCATCCTGCCATCTGACTCTACACATTGAGGGACTATGCAAGCAAATGCATCCTCCTCACCCTCACCTTTGGACGGGTGAGTTGTGGGGACAGTTGCCATATGGGAGGAGACAATGCCACACACTTCATGCAGACCACCCACCCCTAAGATCTCATACCCACTCCAAACCCAGACCAACACCAAATAAATAAACACAAATATCCTTAGAGACAAGCAGGGATGGATGGCAGTGAAGGGTGCAGGCGCCTCCACAATCTAGTTTATTTATTTCTCATTATTGCCAGCTCTCACTGTTCAGACAGTGCCTGTCCTATCCGCAGAGCAGCAACCCACCTCTAGAAACCCTGATGAAGTCCTAAATGACCTCCATCGCTCCTTGACCTTCATCAAGGGCAGGTTGCAATTCTGCTCTTTAGAGGCATCTGAGTTTGAAGGTGCTGGAGAAAGCCCCATGCAAGAACAAAGAGGAGACTGCTTGTGAAAATGCACACTGAAATGAGAAAACAAAATGAATGGCCACTCCTAAAAGAGAAAACTCCTGCCATAAAGCAGATTTTGAGAAAAAAAAAAGAAACGCTTGTGCTCTGCCGTGCTTTGCTAAACAGGCAGATGGGACCTGTATTTCTCTTCTGAAACTTTAATGGGAAGAGTATGATTCTGCTGCAAGTGTATTTTATATGCCTGGCGATTAAAGAGGAAGGGAAGGGCATAATTTATAGAATTGTGAAACACAGAGGATAGCTTTCTGGCTGCAATGTTTCTTTATTTTCTTGTTATTACTTTTATTCTTCCTTTTCCTTCTTGGCTTGTGAAAGGTGATGGATGGGCAGCAGTAGGGACAGAAGTCTTCCTTTTATATTCACAGGGCAGGTACCACATCAGAAACTGCAGCAGCTACACGAGCTGCACCTCCTCTGAACAAGAAGAATCCTGAGACCAAAAAAACTGCTTCTGTGTGTCCTCAGGCTTTCTACGGGTGCTTTCCTGCTCCTACAGCCATCTCACCTCTCAGTCATTAACGGGCTTCGTGCTTTCAAACAGGAAGGTTGAGCCAAGTCTTGCTGTAGCCAGTAGAGCACAATGTGGACAAGCTCATTCCTCATCTGATCCTCCAGACCCTGCATCTCCAGGAACAGTTTGTTCCTCACCCTTTGAGCTCTGCCAAGACCCTGGGACTTCCCATCCATGCCCACCTCAATAGGAAGCAAAGCATCACCTCTCTCTGGCTAGAAAGACACCTTGTAGAAGAAAACCTGGTGGTCCTGGTGGCCAATGAGGTGCCACCAGGAGTCAGCAGCATGTCCTTGCAACAAAGATGGCCAGAAGCAAACTAAGTTGCACTAGCATAAACTGCTGCCCAGAGGTCAAGGGAAGGGATCCGTCCCCTCTGTTCATCACCTGTGAGACTGCAGCTGGAGCACTGTGTCCAGTTTGGGCTCTCCAGACAAATGTTGTCATTGTGGAGGTTCACCAAGATGGCTAGGGAGCTGGAGCACACAAGGTAAGAGCACAGATTTGTTCAGCCCGGAGAAGAAAGGGTTAGCTATGGGGGAATCTAATTTTTTTCGTCATAACTATAGAGAAGATGGAGTCAGACTTTCTCAGAGCACAAGAAGCTATGGACAGAAGCTAGAGCAAAGGAAGTTTAGATTAGATTTAAAAAACATTTTTTAAATCTCTGCCTCCATGCTCTGGTTTTGTAGACAGGGAGCCAAGACATGAAGGAGATGAAATCATACAATCACAGGCATGCAGGGGACCTGAACCTGAGAGCAGCCTAAAACCCTCCCCTCATTGCTTTTGGGTAAATTAAATGCATCACTGTAGTCACTCATGTGTGTGTGGGGCTTTCTGGGGTCATCTGCTCATCTTGCTTCCTTGGTAGAAGGTAGCGCTTCTCTAGCTGCAAAATTATTCAGATTTTTTTTTTTTTTAAATCTTCCGGGCCAATTCAGCAACTCATCTTTCTGCTAAGACTGTCAGCAGAAGTGTCAACTCTACGGCTGGTTTCTGGGATGTGGAATCATGCCCACCAAGACTTGGACCAAGACTACGCAGCCCATTTCACATAAGCCACCAACCAGCCCACACTTGGCAAAAAACCTGCAGACCGTATCAGCCATGCCTGCATGACTTCTGGCTTTGGGCCATCTTTCTCCAACCCTCTGAGCAGCCACGATATAAATCTTGCTCTTCTTTCACTAGTCTTTGCCATGACAACATAATCGCTTGGCTCTCCATGCCACGCTCTCGTTGGGTGCTTGTCAGAGATGTGTCAGTGGAAAAATGAACTCTGTACCCTGGCAAGAAAGGAGAGCAGTTCTTCATAAAACCAACTGCTGCTGCCCTTTCTCAGGTCCCACGTTTGCTGCAGGAGGAATTCAAGCCCTTGTGAAATCGCTATCAATATTTACCTGCACCAGGGGCAAATCCATATTCCTCCCTTCCGGGGAACAAGCAAGAAAACCTTGTCCAGATAAATGCAGGGTGAGACTTCTCCTTCCCCTCCAATTCCAGCACTCTTGTTCCTAAGTATCTCCATGCATGTGAACACATCTGTTATTCAGAGCTAAATTTACTCTTTAGAAAGAAGACTGGTTGTCCCACTGAAGTCGGAAAGAAGGAAGAAATTGTTTATAATGAAGGCAGTGAGACACTGCCCCAGGCTGCCCAGAGAGGTGGTAGATGCCCCATCTCTGGAAACATTCAAGGCCAGGTTGGACGAGGTTCTGAACAACCTGATCTAGATGAAGATGTCCCTGCTCATGGCAGGAGGGTTGTACTAAATGGCCTTCAAAGGTCCCTTCCAACCCAAACCATTCTGTGATTCTACGCCAAGTCAGCTGGGTCCTCCCATCCACCCCAGCGAAGCTACGACTCCTGGAAAACAGAGAAGACCATTCCCTGAATTGGTGAAATTGAAGCTTTGCCCTCAATATAAGAAGGACATGGACCTGATGGACCGGGTCCAGAGAAGAGCCACAAAGATGATCGGGGGTTTGGAGCCCCTCTGCTACGAGGCCAGATTTTGGGAGCTGGGGTTGTTCAGCCTGGAGAAGGGAGGGTCTGGGGAGACCTAATAGCGGCCTTCCAGTACCTGAAGGGGGCCTTCAGGAAGGCTGGGGAGAGCCTGTTTACAAAGGCTGTCAATGACAGAACAAGGGCTAATGGCTTTAAACTGGAGAAAAGCAGATTTAGATTGGAGATTAGGAGGAAGTTCTTTACTATGAGGGTTGTGGAGCACTGGAACAGGTTGCCCAGGGAGGTGGTTGAGGCCCCATCCCTGGAGATATTCAAGATGAGGCTCGATGAGGCCCTGGGCAACCTGGTCTAGTTGGGGGTGTCCCTGCTGACTGTGGGGAGGTCATCTGCAGGGACTAGATGACCTTGAAGGTCCCTTCTGACCCAGATGATTCTATGATTCTATGATTCTAAGCTTGGTAGCAATTTTTATATACTACCTAAATTATGTTTTTCGCTGGCTGAAATCTCTTTTACTGAATTATTCCAAGCTCTGACTTTCGAGCATCGCTGCTGATGGGGTGCTGGGACACCACTGCCTGCTGGACGGTGGAGGAAGGTACAACCCCAATGACCACCCGTGGGGAGACCACGAGGCCAACAGAGAAGGCAGTGGGATTGGACACGATGTTGGTCCAGCTCAGGAAGGTCACACAGTTATTAGCACGGGAGGGTGGAGTCCTACTTCTGTCCGGAGAGAGGGAAGAGAGCCCATCCCCTGCTGAAAGCCGTGGGTGGAGATATTGCACTTGGCCGGCCAGAAGATTAAGGCAGGTCCCCTCATTTAACATTTCCCAATGGAAGGGAGGAATAAAAGGCAGCTCAGGGGGTGGAAAGAGCCCAGGTATAATGCTGGCTGGAGAAAACAGGGTGGGCAGGAGAGGTTCCTGGCAGTGAGGAGCTGGGAGGAAGGCTTGTGGTGGGGAGAGGAGGCTTTAGGAGCCACCGAGCGCTTCAAACCCCAGCTCCACACAGATAAGTGGAGCCGGGGAGCAGGGTGGGAGGAGATGAAGGAAGCAGGCAGGAGAGAAGATTACAGGAGTGCAAGGAACAACAAAGAGGAGGAGAGAGGAGAAGGAGAAATTATGCAGGGCCTCGAAGGTCAAAAGAGTCAACTTCAAAAGGATTCCTTAAAAGACATAAAGCCAATGCCTCCATATTCAATTATTTAGTTTTCACACAATTCTAAGTAATATATGGGGGTGTTTTTTTTCCACCTCCCAGCCCTCAGTTTGGCACAAAGGGATGATGAGAGGAGTCTGGGACTCTTTGCTTTCCTAATGGACCTGGAGTCGGCCCTACCCCCTTGGAAAGGACGCGGGGTGAAGGAGAGGAGGCTGTTGTGGTTCACGGGAGTGGGAAGGTGGGAGTGAGCAGGGCTTCTCCTCTGTGGAACTGAAAAATTTTTTAAAAAAAACCACCTTGCTCAGCCTGAAACAACATGGTTTCCCTAAATTCTGGGCATCAGTTTAATTAAAAATACAGGAAATGTTGAGGCAAACAAATCGGGCTGCCTGTGGAAGTCAAGACTTGGGCTTTGAAGACGCTGAAATGAAATGCTCCAGTTTTTCACAATTCCTCTATTAATCCGACAAAACTGACCCACGCGCTACAGTATTTATTTTTTTTTTGCCTCAATGAAAACTTCACTTTGTACTAAAACACGTTTAGTGGAATTATTGCTCCCGACTGTACTTAAGGAAGTCATAGCGAGGTACAGAGCTGAAGTAGCTGGCTCCCGTATCCTGGGGCATCCAACCCACCGGCACAGTTAAAATCACTGACAAGCCGTGGCAAGCTAATGTCAGTGAAATGGTACCCAACAGGAGGTTTGAAACCAGCACAGTGAGCTCTACAATAAGTTCAGGTCCATTAAACACCAGGCTTAAGTAAAATATTGCAGGGGGTCACGTTTTAAAGCGGACAGAATAGGTGAGGGAACCACTGAGGACCCATGAGGATGCTCTTGGAGGAGAATGGAAATTCTGGCATACCCTTTTTCAGCTCCCTGCCCTAAACACCATCATTTTCCTCCTGCCTGTAGATGCCTCCTTCCACCCAACACGGTTTTTTTCCACGTGCCTCTCCAACAGTGGGTGGCAGCAGGGACTTGGGCCACCGAGACAAAGCCGCGGTGACCTTACATCAAGCACCTGCAGGGCCACCACGGTGCCCAACCGAGCTGATGAGCAGCAACATCGGAAAGTAATCAGAAACAAAGTGACTTGGTGAAGGCCATGTAACAGGTCAGGAGCGGAGCAAAGAGCAGAAACCGTGTCCTCTGGTTTCTGCCCACCCAGATCCCAAGCGTTTAGTACTTTTCTCTGTTCAGCTTTGACCTTATGAGTTCCCTTAACCTTCTCCTGGCAGCTTCCTAATGGGCAAATAAATCTCTGGAGAGTATCTTAAATTCTTTTTTATCACAGACTGTATCAGTGTGATAATAAGATCAGCCTTCAGACTCCCCATTAAGTCACAGAAGGTGTGGTCATCACTCATGCTTTTCCCAGCCTTAATTGCCAGACAGACACTTTAAGTGGAAAGTCCATCTAATGAGCCCAATCATTAAAACATCCCTGGTTCCTATTTGAGATGGAAAATCATATTACTCTAATAAAGGGGTTGCATCTTTGCCCCCCTATTCAATCATGTGGCACGGGGAAAGGTGAGACTTCTCTGCAAGTTTGCTCTGGATGTGTTTCATTTAAATATAGACCCCTAATGCAGGCAAGAAAAAATAATAAAACCCTTGACAGAAGGAGAACTGGAGGTTTGGAGAAGATGGCGATGACCTAGAGGTGAGCAAAGGGGTCACCACTGACCCCATGGATGCTCCGAAGGGCTGGCCAGATAGAGATGGCAGAAAAGCCACCATGGTGGCAGGGCCAGAGTGGAGAAGATGTGACGTCTAGTGGGACTATGGCAAAGGCCATACGGGATGTATGAGGTGGGCTCTTCAACACAACATCCCTTTCCTTAATGGAAGGCTTAATTTGGAGAAATAATTGGTTATAATTAGTCACCATCAAGATCCTGCACCACGTGGAAGAAGCGGTTGGGTAGTTAACACGATCCTTATCTCACAGAGACATGGGAAACTGAGGCAAGGCAGCAGACAGATTCAAAAGCCCTTGCAATGGGGCAAGTCCCTAAAACAGCGCTCAGGCTAGAAGCCCTCTGCAAAGGCCTAACCCTTTCCTGCCCTGTCCAGTGCCAACAGAAATACTCACCTCTCCCACCTCTCCATCTCCTACTGCTACTCATCATGGAAAGTTCCGTCTGGGTAAGGTCTGCCTAGGAGCTCAGCCTAGGTATCAAAGAATCACAGAATCACAGAATGGTTTGGGTTGGAAGGGACCTTAAAGATCATGGAGTTCCAATCACCCTACCATGAGCAGGGACACCTCCCACCAGACCAAGTTGCTCAAAGGTAAGACCAGCCCAAGTCCTTGGGTGGTCTCCAACCATGCCAGATCACAGGATCACACAGAATCACATGGGATTGGAAGGAACCTCTGGACACCATCTAATCCAACCCCCCTGGCCAAAGCAGGTTGCACCGGAACATATCCAGGTGGGTTTTGAGCGTCTCCAGAGAAGGAGACTCCACCACCTCCCTGGGCAGCCTATTCCAGTGCTCTGCCACCCTAGATATCTTTGCCTACAGCCCAACGTGCCCATCAAGATGCCCCAACCGACCCTCTCCCACCGCAAAGCGCCAGCGGTGAGAGCTCTTCCACAGGGAATCCCAGCGGGAAGCCCAGGCAAGCCTGAGTGATGAGCTCCACATCCAACGGCGGCTTTGCCAGGTGCTCAGGAGCGCTGCTTCAGAGCCATCCCCCATAAAAAAAACAACGAAGCACGGAAGGGCGTGTTGCTTTTGGGTAATAATACATCTTTAAAACTGCACGGTGAGGCAAAGACAACGCCGCACCCTAAGCCACCCCAAGGGTGTGGGCATTATACAATGATTCGCCCACACCCAGAGCCTCCGACGACAATTAACATCCAGCCCCGCGTAAGAATCGGTAAATACCATATCTCAAACCAGGAAACGCCGGCGTTTTCCGTGCGCATGAGAAAAAAAGAAAAAAAAACCCCAAAGATGTGTCTTAACATGAACATCACTCTGGGCAGATCGGCACCGCTCGCAGCGCGCGGCGGGTTATTTTCTGCCCTTCTGCTGGGAGAAGCCAGGGTGAAGTCAACAGCAGTTATACTCCGCGTTGTCGTTAAGCGTGGATTTCTCAGTTTTCACGATTTCCCTCTTAAAAAAAAAAACAAAACCAAAAACAACCCCCAAAACGCAACAAACAGAGCGGATGGAAAAAAAATCTAAATGTATAATTACATTTTGATAACTACAAAGTCATGCAAAGTGCTTTATAGATAATAAAATGACAAGATCTCATCACGCCCAAGTTTATTTTCATAGCCATAAATCTACTTCTGGTAAAGTTGCTGGGAAAAGATTTTACTATTGAGTAATAATGGAAACAAAATACCACTTATTAAACAAAAAAAAAAAAAAAAAGCAGACATTTGGAAACATCTACCTCTCCATCCACCCACCTGGCCTCCCCTCTCTGGCATTTTTAATCCTCGTTATGTTGTTTCGTACAGGCATCACATCACCATTTCAATTTCTTCTGTGAAGACGCTCACCAAAAATGAGCCGAAATGCTGCCTCTCGCATTTTATGTGTTGTTTTGATTTTTTTACATACATATATATATATTCACCTATTCAGCCCTTTCTTAGGAACCCAGCCGCTTGCCAACACCGCGCTTCAAAGCCCCACAACACCCGCGCCGGGGACTTTCCTCTTCCCGTGGCAGCACTTCAAAATCCTTTATAAAGCCCCGTTTTTGATCACGGCCTCTCTTTGCCAACCCTGCCCCGAGCTCGGCGGCGTTGGGGTGGAGGGGAGCGAGGCTGGCATTGTTGGCATACCTGAGGACAGGCAGAGGGACGCGCTCCCTGCTCCCTGCAGGCAGAACAAAGCCCCAAGTGATTGCAGAGCTTCGCCCTCCCGACGAGAGCAATTATGGTTAGAGAAAACCCTTGTTTATAGCTGAATCCTTCCAGTTAGGGGGAAAAAAAAAAGAAAAAAAAAAAGAGAGATTTAATTATACGGTAATGGTGCTGTGGGGATGTGCTGGCGAGGGGAGGGCAGATGTGGGTAGGAGCAGGGCTGCTCACCTTGCCCAGGTGGGTGCTGGTGGCTTCAGCTGGATGGTGAAAATGGGTATTTGAAGCCTCCTTCCGTGGCTGAGGAAGGCTGAGAACTGAGTTAGGCTCACAAAGGATGCAAAGGTTTGAACAACCTGGTCTGGTGGGAGGTGTCCCTGCCCACGGCAGGGGGGTTGGAACTGGATGGTCTTTACGGTCCCTTCCAACCCAAACCATTCTGTGATTCTAAAGCACAGAGAAATTAAAAAAAATCACCAGGCTAGGAGCAACAGGAAGGGTTTCAAGGGGAGGTGGGTGGCCAAAGTACCCAAATATTTCCCCTTGCCCTGAGTCATGGCTTGCTCAGGTAGGTCATGGGCTAGGCTTGGCTTCTACTCCCTCTTCCAAATGGGATTGCAGAGTCAGAGCTCCGTGTGAGCTGCTGGCATTTTGCACACAGAGATGGGCTATGGGACTTTGTAAGCCCCAAGAACTCGACCAGGCCCTTATAAAAAGCACTTTATAGAGGAAAAGATACAATCCAGTTAAACATCCAGAGCTCCTCGATGCTGTGTATGCCAAGGTACATGCTCATGAAGTGCGTGCATCAGAGAATATTTTTCTAGCCCTGTCTTTTCTTCCATTTATTTTAAGGAACAGAGTGCGGTTTCCTCTCCTGCATTTCTCATATTTTGCTTAAAAATAAAATTTGAACCTCTATCAAACCAAACAGCTTCTTGCCCAAGGTGGTGAAAAAAAAAACCAAAAAAAAAGCTTCTTCTATGGTGAACCCATTAGGAAAGGGGAATATAATTTCCCCTGTGGCTGCACTTCCCCAGCAGCGTTTAGCCCCCAAAAGCCAGTGCGAAATTTCCAGCGGAGCCTTTCTACCATGGCACACGACTTCTCGGAAATGTAGAAGGCATCTAGCAGAGCAGGGCCTGATTTATACTTAGAGCAGGGAAACTTTAACGGCAGCGGGAGCACGGGTGTAAATCTCCAGGCACAGACAAAGCAGCCGCATAGCCCCGGTCCTCTGGATTCACTCTGCTCTGAGCCACTGCATAAGAATGAGGCTTTATGGTAAAACAAAAAAAAAAAAAAGAGGGACGTGTCCTTCTGCTGGATCGGAGGGATTTCTAAGGGCGCAGCACTATAAATAATCATTCGAGCCATTTTGCACGTGCCTCACGTAACCCGTGATAAGCCACGGAACAGGCATTGAGAAGACCACAAAAATGATCCGAGGGCTGGAGCCCCTCTGCTGTGAGGACAGGCTGAGAGAGTTGGGGGGGTTCAGCCTGGAGAAGAGAAGGCTCCGGGGAGACCTTAGAGCCCCTTCCAGTCCCTCAAGGGGCTCCAGGAAAGCTGGGGAGGGACTCTGGATCAGGGAGGGGAGCCATGGGACGAGGGGGAAGGGTTTGACACTGAAAGAGGGGAGATGGAGATGAGATGTGGGGAAGAACTTGTTTGGTGTGAGGGTGGTGAGAGCCTGGCCCAGGTTGCCCAGAGAAGCTGTGGCTGCCCCATCCCTGGAGGGGTTCAAGGCCAGGTTGGTCGGGGATCTGAGAAATATGATCTAGTTGAAGATGTCCCTGCCCATGGCAGGGGGTTGGATCTGGATGGTCTTGAAGGTCCCTTGCAACCCAAACCATTCTGTGATTCTATGAAGACTGGGTGTGTTGAGTTAGAAGTGGAAAGTGCCATGCACTGCCATTCCTCACTGCTTTCCAAAAGGTTG
This sequence comes from Calidris pugnax, assembly GCF_001431845.1. Lineage (NCBI taxonomy): Eukaryota > Metazoa > Chordata > Aves > Charadriiformes > Scolopacidae > Calidris > Calidris pugnax. The sequence goes on along the minus strand of NW_015091300.1, from coordinate 2,178,198 downwards.
AAAGCCTTCCCTGTCCACAGTCAGAGGTGGTGTAGGACCCCCTGGATGTATACACACCCATCCTGCCATCTGACTCTACACATTGAGGGACTATGCAAGCAAATGCATCCTCCTCACCCTCACCTTTGGACGGGTGAGTTGTAGGGACAGTTGCCATATGGGAGGAGACAATGCCACACACTTCATGCAGACCACCCACCCCTAAGATCTCATACCCACTCCAAACCCAGACCAACACCAAATAAATAAACACAAATATCCTTAGAGACAAGCAGGGATGGATGGCAGTGAAGGGTGCAGGCGCCTCCACAATCTAGTTTATTTATTTCTCATTATTGCCAGCTCTCACTGTTCAGACAGTGCCTGTCCTATCCGCAGAGCAGCAACCCACCTCTAGAAACCCTGATGAAGTCCTAAATGACCTCCATCGCTCCTTGACCTTCATCAAGGGCAGGTTGCAATTCTGCTCTTTAGAGGCATCTGAGTTTGAAGGTGCTGGAGAAAGCCCCATGCAAGAACAAAGAGGAGACTGCTTGTGAAAATGCACACTGAAATGAGAAAACAAAATGAATGGCCACTCCTAAAAGAGAAAACTCCTGCCATAAAGCAGATTTTGAGAAAAAAAAAAGAAACGCTTGTGCTCTGCCGTGCTTTGCTAAACAGGCAGATGGGACCTGTATTTCTCTTCTGAAACTTTAATGGGAAGAGTATGATTCTGCTGCAAGTGTATTTTATATGCCTGGCGATTAAAGAGGAAGGGAAGGGCATAATTTATAGAATTGTGAAACACAGAGGATAGCTTTCTGGCTGCAATGTTTCTTTATTTTCTTGTTATTACTTTTATTCTTCCTTTTCCTTCTTGGCTTGTGAAAGGTGATGGATGGGCAGCAGTAGGGACAGAAGTCTTCCTTTTATATTCACAGGGCAGGTACCACATCAGAAACTGCAGCAGCTACACGAGCTGCACCTCCTCTGAACAAGAAGAATCCTGAGACCAAAAAAACTGCTTCTGTGTGTCCTCAGGCTTTCTACGGGTGCTTTCCTGCTCCTACAGCCATCTCACCTCTCAGTCATTAACGGGCTTCGTGCTTTCAAACAGGAAGGTTGAGCCAAGTCTTGCTGTAGCCAGTAGAGCACAATGTGGACAAGCTCATTCCTCATCTGATCCTCCAGACCCTGCATCTCCAGGAACAGTTTGTTCCTCACCCTTTGAGCTCTGCCAAGACCCTGGGACTTCCCATCCATGCCCACCTCAATAGGAAGCAAAGCATCACCTCTCTCTGGCTAGAAAGACACCTTGTAGAAGAAAACCTGGTGGTCCTGGTGGCCAATGAGGTGCCACCAGGAGTCAGCAGCATGTCCTTGCAACAAAGATGGCCAGAAGCAAACTAAGTTGCACTAGCATAAACTGCTGCCCAGAGGTCAAGGGAAGGGATCCGTCCCCTCTGTTCATCACCTGTGAGACTGCAGCTGGAGCACTGTGTCCAGTTTGGGCTCTCCAGACAAATGTTGTCATTGTGGAGGTTCACCAAGATGGCTAGGGAGCTGGAGCACACAAGGTAAGAGCACAGATTTGTTCAGCCCGGAGAAGAAAGGGTTAGCTATGGGGGAATCTAATTTTTTTCGTCATAACTATAGAGAAGATGGAGTCAGACTTTCTCAGAGCACAAGAAGCTATGGACAGAAGCTAGAGCAAAGGAAGTTTAGATTAGATTTAAAAAACATTTTTTAAATCTCTGCCTCCATGCTCTGGTTTTGTAGACAGGGAGCCAAGACATGAAGGAGATGAAATCATACAATCACAGGCATGCAGGGGACCTGAACCTGAGAGCAGCCTAAAACCCTCCCCTCATTGCTTTTGGGTAAATTAAATGCATCACTGTAGTCACTCATGTGTGTGTGGGGCTTTCTGGGGTCATCTGCTCATCTTGCTTCCTTGGTAGAAGGTAGCGCTTCTCTAGCTGCAAAATTATTCAGATTTTTTTTTTTTTTAAATCTTCCGGGCCAATTCAGCAACTCATCTTTCTGCTAAGACTGTCAGCAGAAGTGTCAACTCTACGGCTGGTTTCTGGGATGTGGAATCATGCCCACCAAGACTTGGACCAAGACTACGCAGCCCATTTCACATAAGCCACCAACCAGCCCACACTTGGCAAAAAACCTGCAGACCGTATCAGCCATGCCTGCATGACTTCTGGCTTTGGGCCATCTTTCTCCAACCCTCTGAGCAGCCACGATATAAATCTTGCTCTTCTTTCACTAGTCTTTGCCATGACAACACAATCGCTTGGCTCTCCATGCCACGCTCTCGTTGGGTGCTTGTCAGAGATGTGTCAGTGGAAAAATGAACTCTGTACCCTGGCAAGAAAGGAGAGCAGTTCTTCATAAAACCAACTGCTGCTGCCCTTTCTCAGGTCCCACGTTTGCTGCAGGAGGAATTCAAGCCCTTGTGAAATCGCTATCAATATTTACCTGCACCAGGGGCAAATCCATATTCCTCCCTACTGGGGAACAAGCAAGAAAACCTTGTCCAGATAAATGCAGGGTGAGACTTCTCCTTCCCCTCCAATTCCAGCACTCTTGTTCCTAAGTATCTCCATGCATGTGAACACATCTGTTATTCAGAGCTAAATTTACTCTTTAGAAAGAAGACTGGTTGTCCCACTGAAGTCGGAAAGAAGGAAGAAATTGTTTATAATGAAGGCAGTGAGACACTGCCCCAGGCTGCCCAGAGAGGTGGTAGATGCCCCATCTCTGGAAACATTCAAGGCCAGGTTGGACGAGGTTCTGAACAACCTGATCTAGATGAAGATGTCCCTGCTCATGGCAGGAGGGTTGTACTAAATGGCCTTCAAAGGTCCCTTCCAACCCAAACCATTCTGTGATTCTACGCCAAGTCAGCTGGGTCCTCCCATCCACCCCAGCGAAGCTACGACTCCTGGAAAACAGAGAAGACCATTCCCTGAATTGGTGAAATTGAAGCTTTGCCCTCAATATAAGAAGGACATGGACCTGATGGACCGGGTCCAGAGAAGAGCCACAAAGATGATCGGGGGTTTGGAGCCCCTCTGCTACGAGGCCAGATTTTGGGAGCTGGGGTTGTTCAGCCTGGAGAAGGGAGGGTCTGGGGAGACCTAATAGCGGCCTTCCAGTACCTGAAGGGGGCCTTCAGGAAGGCTGGGGAGAGCCTGTTTACAAAGGCTGTCAATGACAGAACAAGGGCTAATGGCTTTAAACTGGAGAAAAGCAGATTTAGATTGGAGATTAGGAGGAAGTTCTTTACTATGAGGGTTGTGGAGCACTGGAACAGGTTGCCCAGGGAGGTGGTTGAGGCCCCATCCCTGGAGATATTCAAGATGAGGCTCGATGAGGCCCTGGGCAACCTGGTCTAGTTGGGGGTGTCCCTGCTGACTGTGGGGAGGTCATCTGCAGGGACTAGATGACCTTGAAGGTCCCTTCTGACCCAGATGATTCTATGATTCTATGATTCTAAGCTTGGTAGCAATTTTTATATACTACCTAAATTATGTTTTTCGCTGGCTGAAATCTCTTTTACTGAATTATTCCAAGCTCTGACTTTCGAGCATCGCTGCTGATGGGGTGCTGGGACACCACTGCCTGCTGGACGGTGGAGGAAGGTACAACCCCAATGACCACCCGTGGGGAGACCACGAGGCCAACAGAGAAGGCAGTGGGATTGGACACGATGTTGGTCCAGCTCAGGAAGGTCACACAGTTATTAGCACGGGAGGGTGGAGTCCTACTTCTGTCCGGAGAGAGGGAAGAGAGCCCATCCCCTGCTGAAAGCCGTGGGTGGAGATATTGCACTTGGCCGGCCAGAAGATTAAGGCAGGTCCCCTCATTTAACATTTCCCAATGGAAGGGAGGAATAAAAGGCAGCTCAGGGGGTGGAAAGAGCCCAGGTATAATGCTGGCTGGAGAAAACAGGGTGGGCAGGAGAGGTTCCTGGCAGTGAGGAGCTGGGAGGAAGGCTTGTGGTGGGGAGAGGAGGCTTTAGGAGCCACCGAGCGCTTCAAACCCCAGCTCCACACAGATAAGTGGAGCCGGGGAGCAGGGTGGGAGGAGATGAAGGAAGCAGGCAGGAGAGAAGATTACAGGAGTGCAAGGAACAACAAAGAGGAGGAGAGAGGAGAAGGAGAAATTATGCAGGGCCTCGAAGGTCAAAAGAGTCAACTTCAAAAGGATTCCTTAAAAGACATAAAGCCAATGCCTCCATATTCAATTATTTAGTTTTCACACAATTCTAAGTAATATATGGGGGTGTTTTTTTTCCACCTCCCAGCCCTCAGTTTGGCACAAAGGGATGATGAGAGGAGTCTGGGACTCTTTGCTTTCCTAATGGACCTGGAGTCGGCCCTACCCCCTTGGAAAGGACGCGGGGTGAAGGAGAGGAGGCTGTTGTGGTTCACGGGAGTGGGAAGGTGGGAGTGAGCAGGGCTTCTCCTCTGTGGAACTGAAAAATTTTTTAAAAAAAACCACCTTGCTCAGCCTGAAACAACATGGTTTCCCTAAATTCTGGGCATCAGTTTAATTAAAAATACAGGAAATGTTGAGGCAAACAAATCGGGCTGCCTGTGGAAGTCAAGACTTGGGCTTTGAAGACGCTGAAATGAAATGCTCCAGTTTTTCACAATTCCTCTATTAATCCGACAAAACTGACCCACGCGCTACAGTATTTATTTTTTTTTTGCCTCAATGAAAACTTCACTTTGTACTAAAACACGTTTAGTGGAATTATTGCTCCTGACTGTACTTAAGGAAGCCATAGAGAGGTACAGAGCTGAAGTAGCTGGCTCCTGTATCCTGGGGCATCCAACCCACCGGCACAGTTAAAATCACTGACAAGCCGTGGCAAGCTAATGTCAGTGAAATGGTACCCAACAGGAGGTTTGAAACCAGCACAGTGAGCTCTACAATAAGTTCAGGTCCATTAAACACCAGGCTTAAGTAAAATATTGCAGGGGGTCACGTTTTAAAGCGGACAGAATAGGTGAGGGAACCACTGAGGACCCATGAGGATGCTCTTGGAGGAGAATGGAAATTCTGGCATACCCTTTTTCAGCTCCCTGCCCTAAACACCATCATTTTCCTCCTGCCTGTAGATGCCTCCTTCCACCCAACACGGTTTTTTTCCACGTGCCTCTCCAACAGTGGGTGGCAGCAGGGACTTGGGCCACCGAGACAAAGCCGCGGTGACCTTACATCAAGCACCTGCAGGGCCACCACGGTGCCCAACCGAGCTGATGAGCAGCAACATCGGAAAGTAATCAGAAACAAAGTGACTTGGTGAAGGCCATGTAACAGGTCAGGAGCGGAGCAAAGAGCAGAAACCGTGTCCTCTGGTTTCTGCCCACCCAGATCCCAAGCGTTTAGTACTTTTCTCTGTTCAGCTTTGACCTTATGAGTTCCCTTAACCTTCTCCTGGCAGCTTCCTAATGGGCAAATAAATCTCTGGAGAGTATCTTAAATTCTTTTTTATCACAGACTGTATCAGTGTGATAATAAGATCAGCCTTCAGACTCCCCATTAAGTCACAGAAGGTGTGGTCATCACTCATGCTTTTCCCAGCCTTAATTGCCAGACAGACACTTTAAGTGGAAAGTCCATCTAATGAGCCCAATCATTAAAACATCCCTGGTTCCTATTTGAGATGGAAAATCATATTACTCTAATAAAGGGGTTGCATCTTTGCCCCCCTATTCAATCATGTGGCACGGGGAAAGGTGAGACTTCTCTGCAAGTTTGCTCTGGATGTGTTTCATTTAAATATAGACCCCTAATGCAGGCAAGAAAAAATAATAAAACCCTTGACAGAAGGAGAACTGGAGGTTTGGAGAAGATGGCGATGACCTAGAGGTGAGCAAAGGGGTCACCACTGACCCCATGGATGCTCCGAAGGGCTGGCCAGATAGAGATGGCAGAAAAGCCACCATGGTGGCAGGGCCAGAGTGGAGAAGATGTGACGTCTAGTGGGACTATGGCAAAGGCCATACGGGATGTATGAGGTGGGCTCTTCAACACAACATCCCTTTCCTTAATGGAAGGCTTAATTTGGAGAAATAATTGGTTATAATTAGTCACCATCAAGATCCTGCACCACGTGGAAGAAGCGGTTGGGTAGTTAACACGATCCTTATCTCACAGAGACATGGGAAACTGAGGCAAGGCAGCAGACAGATTCAAAAGCCCTTGCAATGGGGCAAGTCCCTAAAACAGCGCTCAGGCTAGAAGCCCTCTGCAAAGGCCTAACCCTTTCCTGCCCTGTCCAGTGCCAACAGAAATACTCACCTCTCCCACCTCTCCATCTCCTACTGCTACTCATCATGGAAAGTTCCGTCTGGGTAAGGTCTGCCTAGGAGCTCAGCCTAGGTATCAAAGAATCACAGAATCACAGAATGGTTTGGGTTGGAAGGGACCTTAAAGATCATGGAGTTCCAATCACCCTACCATGAGCAGGGACACCTCCCACCAGACCAAGTTGCTCAAAGGTAAGACCAGCCCAAGTCCTTGGGTGGTCTCCAACCATGCCAGATCACAGGATCACACAGAATCACATGGGATTGGAAGGAACCTCTGGACACCATCTAATCCAACCCCCCTGGCCAAAGCAGGTTGCACCGGAACATATCCAGGTGGGTTTTGAGCGTCTCCAGAGAAGGAGACTCCACCACCTCCCTGGGCAGCCTATTCCAGTGCTCTGCCACCCTAGATATCTTTGCCTACAGCCCAACGTGCCCATCAAGATGCCCCAACCGACCCTCTCCCACCGCAAAGCGCCAGCGGTGAGAGCTCTTCCACAGGGAATCCCAGCGGGAAGCCCAGGCAAGCCTGAGTGATGAGCTCCACATCCAACGGCGGCTTTGCCAGGTGCTCAGGAGCGCTGCTTCAGAGCCATCCCCCATAAAAAAAACAACGAAGCACGGAAGGGCGTGTTGCTTTTGGGTAATAATACATCTTTAAAACTGCACGGTGAGGCAAAGACAACGCCGCACCCTAAGCCACCCCAAGGGTGTGGGCATTATACAATGATTCGCCCACACCCAGAGCCTCCGACGACAATTAACATCCAGCCCCGCGTAAGAATCGGTAAATACCATATCTCAAACCAGGAAACGCCGGCGTTTTCCGTGCGCATGAGAAAAAAAGAAAAAAAAACCCCAAAGATGTGTCTTAACATGAACATCACTCTGGGCAGATCGGCACCGCTCGCAGCGCGCGGCGGGTTATTTTCTGCCCTTCTGCTGGGAGAAGCCAGGGTGAAGTCAACAGCAGTTATACTCCGCGTTGTCGTTAAGCGTGGATTTCTCAGTTTTCACGATTTCCCTCTTAAAAAAAAAAACAAAACCAAAAACAACCCCCAAAACGCAACAAACAGAGCGGATGGAAAAAAAATCTAAATGTATAATTACATTTTGATAACTACAAAGTCATGCAAAGTGCTTTATAGATAATAAAATGACAAGATCTCATCACGCCCAAGTTTATTTTCATAGCCATAAATCTACTTCTGGTAAAGTTGCTGGGAAAAGATTTTACTATTGAGTAATAATGGAAACAAAATACCACTTATTAAAGGGAAATGGGAGCAAGAACTCATCTGATGTTGACAGACAACAGAGAAAATCAGTTTGCTATTACAAGATAGCAGAAATAACTCTTTTTTGCCAGTCGGAGATACCGGCAGTGAGACCAGTTGGTTATTATCAGCGATCCCAGGTTTTTTTTTTTTCCTAAACCACAGCACATTTGCCGTGATGCTCGTGAAAACAGCAATTAAAGACGCAGCTCTGGGGCTGCGCCTCCAGCCGCTGGCATATCTTAGAGGAAAAACACAAAAAGCACCAAACCAAGAGTGTCTCCAGACCTATACCTCCTCATTTCTGCACTCGGGAAATTCAAGTTGCTTTTCCAACATAAATTCACCTGTTTATTAAAAAAAAAAACAAACACAAAAACAACAACGAAACAAAACAACCAACAATGGCAAGGAATGATGGATGGAGATGATGGTAAAATCTACCTTCTGGGTGATCCCAGGAAAAGGGCAGAGCTGATGCTCACACCGGCTTTGTGTCCGCGTGAAGGACGGAGGCGGTAGATTGCCCTACACCTGACTGAAACGAGGAGACTTGAAAGCCCTCCCGAGGGAAAGGCGGTGCTCCCGAGGAGGAATGCTTGTTGCAATACGAACGAGGGAGGAGACGGGACCACCAGGGAGAAATTAAATATATCTTCCCCGGCCGACACAGCCGAGGACAGTTTGGAGAGCTCAGGAACAAGGGGGTTACACTTCGACGCTGCTATTTGCCTTCAGGGCAGTCCATTGGGGCAGATCAGGAGATGGCTGTACAGACCAGAAAGTCCTGCTTGAATTTTTGAATCCTATCCGTGGGCAGCAGAAAGGATGGGTTTTAATTCTCCATCTGTAATTCCGAGTGACAGGAACGATGCATAGCCCCACCGGCATACGTACAGGCGAGGAAATAAAAATATCCACTACTATAGTCTGATGATGATAGCTTGGAGCATCTTCAGATCAGACTGTTCCTACTGTGCAAGGTGTGGGGTTTATTATTATTATTATTATTATTATTATTATTATTATTATTACTACTACTTCTATTACTAATTGCAGTGAGCATTTATACTACCCAGGTGTCTTAAGCTACAAATGGGATGCTCATCCCTTTGTAGGCACACTATAAGCAAGGCTGAGGAAGGAGCAATCTGTCCCTAAATGCTTGTGCCCCAAATAAACATCGGGAGAAAAAAAGAGATTACCTCATTTGTACAGATGAGGAACGGAGATACTCGGTGACGTGCCACGGAGGAAGCCCATGGTAGAGCCAAAATTAGGAGCTGGCTCTTCCAAATCTCAACTCACCACCTTATCTATACAATCAGCTTGAGCTGGCTCCCATCTAAGGCTCAGGCTTACCCTAAGTCTACAGAGGCAGCATAAATCCTGGAGGGGCTCCAGATCGGGGCCACCAGGTGGGCTTCCAGGCTCCTCATGGCTTCCCATGCCAGGTGGTTGCCACCTGCTGAACCTCATGCCCACATCTCATGGTCGGTGGCACCAGCCGGGCAGCTGGCTGCTCAGCCCATCACTGGCCACGTTTTGGTACCCAGCAAAGCCAGAGGACTTTGGTTTGTACCGTGACAGTGTCAATCACCCAAAGGAGATGGGTCTGAGCTGGTGGCACCACTGGGAGCTCAGCGTTCCTGGGATTTTCACTGAACAAAAGCAAGATGGTTTGGGCATCAAGGCAAAGAGGGTTTTCAAGGAGGGTTGGAGGAGAGTTCCCAAGGGAAAAACAGGGAATGTTGGGAAAGCTGAGGGTGGTTGGGAAGGTTCTGGGGGGAAGGCAAGGGCAGGGAGGGCTTTGCAGGTGACCCGGGGGTGCTCAAAAAAAAGGTACCATCAGCGGCGAAGCGGGACTTTTCAAAACATAAACAGTTTTGGGGGGGAAGAAAGGAGAGCGGCACACGAGCTAAAAATAAGCAGCAGCAAGTGAAGAAAGGATTAAAGGAGCCCGAAAGAAAGAGCGAACAGCAAATTGCAGGGAATTGTTCAGCAAACAATAAAAGGCTCCTCGCCATCTCCCCTGCAACAGGCGGGTGGCACCGGCAGAAAGCAGCCCACGACAAATGATAGCCGCAAAAGGGAGACGGAAGCCGGGGAGGGGGGGAGAGAAAATTCAGACCTGGCGGATTTGTTAAGTGGTTATTTTCCTTCTGTCTTTGCAGAAGACAAAGGGGAGGTAAAGCTCCCCAAGACAGGGATTGTATTTCACTCCGCGGTCGAGAAGGCTTTCGAGTGTCTGCAGATAGCGGCAAGAAATGGTCCTAAAAAGATTAGAGCTCTTAAGGTAGGGCAAAATACTATATCCAGACAACACACTCGAGTTTTAATGACAGTGGGGAGAGAATTGAGTGAAGCATTGTCTGCTGCCTTTAGGAAACCGAAAACTTAATTTGAAACAGCACAGACTAGAGCTGGGCTTTTCTCATGAGAAAGGCTTTATTCCTGCCCTTTAAGCATCACTTTTTTTTATCCTTGACATGTATTTTCCATTCACCGCTTTCCCACCACCAACACGGGTTTAGGAAGGGTCTTCCCTGTTTTTAGAGTGATTTGGTAGCTTGCCTTTCAGCCTCCCCCCGGCTGTAATGTATTTCTTCTGGCTGCATCCTTCCGTTCAGGCTATTATCCCTGTTTACGGATACCCAGCCGAGGGATAAAGCAGCAAAGTGGCTTCCTACAGACACACAGGGAATGTGCTGGAAAAGAAACTCGCCCTGGGCTCCCCAAATCCCAGTCCCCAGACCACCCCCTGCACCTCCTGCCTCCATCACCTCCATCGAACCACAGAACCATGTAGGCTGGAAAAGAACCTTAAGATCATCAAGTCCAACTGTAAATCTTAATGCTGCCAACTCCACCATTAAACCATATCTTGACTGGACCGGGGATTTTCCCCAGTCTTGAGTCCTCAGCACAGGAAGGACATGGACCTGTTGGAGCTGGGCCAGAGGAGGCCACAGAGATGCTGGGAGGGCTGGAGCCCCTCTGCTGTGAGGACAGGCTGAGAGAGTTGGGGGGTTCAGCCTGGAGAAGAGAAGGCTCCAGGGAGACCTTAGAGCCCCTTCCAGTCCCTCAAGGGGCTCCAGGAAAGCTGGGGAGGGACTCTGGATCAGGGAGGGGAGCCATAGGGTGAGGGGGAAGGGTTTGACACTGAAAGAGGGGAGATGGAGATGAGATGTGGGGAAGAACTTCTTTGGTGTGAGGGTGGTGAGAGCCTGGCCCAGGTTGCCCAGAGAAGCTGTGGCTGCCCCATCCCTGGAGGGGTTCAAGGCCAGGTTGGAGGGGGCTTTGAGCCACCTGGTCTGGTGGGAGGTGTCCCTGCCCAGGGCAGGGGGTTGGAACTCAATGATCTTGAAGGTCCCTTCCCACCCAAACCATTCTATGATTCTATCATCTTGTGCCTCCCCCCAAAAAATGAGGCTGATTGCTATGGCCCCCTCGGTGCCTGACGGGGGTCACCAGGACCCTCCTGCACCATTTGGCTTGGGACAAGGACAAAACAGGGCAATGCCTCGCTGCCAGCCTCCTGGCCACATCCGCCGGGGCCGGGGGGATATCACTCCTGTGCTGCCCCCACCAAACCCTCCACCAGCAGGTGACACCGAGGTGGCTCCACCATCCCCACCTCAGCTCCCACAGCCCCCAGCGGGGGCCTTTCAGCTGCAGGGACCCCCCCCCGCCTCAGCCCCAACCTTGCCTGGGGCTCTGTTACTAAGAATAAAAGGCAGAGGGCCGTGCTGCACCGGCGTGCGGTGGGATAATTGCAGGGAAGCGGCTGCCGTAGCCCAGCGACCGCGATAATTGGGTACGGGCCATCCTGTAGCCAGGTTTCCCGTGCTATTATCCCCTTATTAATAGAAACCAAATCTACCTTTGCAGACACAGCACCGCCAGCCTGGAAATTATGCAGTGCAGGGTTGCAGGGAGGCATCTGCGGTGCCTTTGCAGTAGCCTCAGCCCTTCGCCACCCAAGGGCCAGACCCTGGGGAGGTCCAAGGGATGGTCCCGCTCCCAAAATCCCAGCCATCCCGACCCAAAGTCCCCTGTGGTCACTGGAAAGGCAAATGTTAGACTCAGCCACATGGTGATTGCCCTCCCAGAGGCAGGCGAGCGAGATTTGGTCTCCTAACTAATTCATCCCAGCAGCATCCCTGCAAGGTATGGCAGGGAGTATTAATTTCATCTTCCACGGAGGGAAGCTGAAGGTCAAAAAAGGCTTGAATTTCCCCTCACCCACATGGATGGGGCCACGGGCTGAGCATCTGTGGATTTAGGGCTGGGGAATAATGTGGAGCATCTCGGCTGGGATGCTCCTGCCTGAGCGCTGTGGGAAGTCGAATGTAAAAGTTGAAGGTAAAAGTAATGGCATCATTTTAAGGAGAAACAACCCACGATGCCAGGGCCCTCATTGCTGAAAAGTGTGAAGGCAAAGTGCTGATTTTTGAGAAACACAAGGACAAGGCCTTAGTGTCCATGGGGCAAGACTTCCAGTTCAATACGGTGGCTTCCCATGGCCAGGACTAACACAGGTCCTTCTCCCCATCCCTGTCTTGTTCCAGGCTGACCTCCCCTCTGAAGCCCAACTTAGAAACAGTCCTGGGTAGAAAAGTGACCCTGATCATGGCTTTTTTTTCACTGGGTAAGCAGAGATGAAGGCACAAGGTGCGAGCCAGCATTAAAGGTAGGAAGGTAGATTAGGTGCCTCCACCTGAAATGCAGCCCAACCATACAGAGAATGAGATCCGGTTTGGTACATTTATTTTTTAATGCAGGCTAGAAATGCAGGTTTATGAAGTCTTTCAGGACCACCTGAATCTCATCTCAGATTTGGGATTTGGTCTGCAACCTCTCCCGCGGTGTTCGCTTCCACCTCCCCTCCCCGTTCATGGTAGGCAAAGCCTAGCAGATGGCCTCCTGCAGCAACAGTTTCAACCACCGACATTGTTAATACTCTCACCCGTTCATGGTAGGCAAAGCCTAGCAGATGGCCTCCTGCAGCAACAGTTTCAACCGTCGACATTGTTAATACTCTCAAGAGAGAGACAGAGAGAATTATCAGCCCACAGTATTTCCAAGCTTCCCCCTTTTTCTTCACCTCTTCCTCACCCAGCTTTTTAACGCTTCCCATTTCGACGGCAATTAATACCAGCCTTTCTGAAGGCGAAATCCTACAGGCTGGCAACCAAGCCCTAGCAGAGCCAAACCATCACAGATGTGCTAGAGAGCGATGCAGATGGTTTCTCCTTCCCCTGAAACTCAAAATCTTGCTTCGTGCTCGACGCTGCGGTGTTTTGCAGGCTGGGGATGTCAGGAGCACGTCCCTCCCCATATGGCTAGAGACAAGTCATCCCAGGAAGATTAAAGCAGAGAGAGGAGGACCTGGGTTGCCTCCTGCATTTCTCAGCCCTTCTCCATCACTTTTGAGAAAGCCTGGTGCTGTGAAGCAACTACGTGAGAGATGAAAAGCGTCGGGGAAAATAAATACTATATAAATGCCAAAGTGTGTTGCCAAGGCCACCTCCAGGATGGATCTGTACCTGTCCATGCTGCCCTCTGGACTGCTGCCTGCTCCTGCCCCGGTGAGATGTCACCGGGAGAGAAACGGAGCTCCTGGGCAAGAGGTTGTTTCAGAGTGATGCATCAGAGAACCTTGCAGGTGACAGAAACTGTAATTGCTGCGATTAAACTCCACCAGCCCGTTTCAGCCCCACCGCGAAACCCAGCTTCGCTGCTGAGTCCAGCAGAAGCAGGATGGATGTCCCTATCGGAGGAGAGGCCAGGAGAGCTGGGGAGACCTCTCCCCAAAGCATGAGCAAAGACTGAGCAGAGGGTCCTGTACCCCTGCTGCCTCCTGGATGCTCTGGCTTCCGTGAGGACCTGAACAATGTTCTCCATCATCCCTAAAAGCAGTCCAAACCAGGTGCAGAGAGCCAGCAGCCTGACAAAAACAGGGTCTCAGACCCAGTGTGAGATGCTACAGGTGACTTCTTGGGGCTCAGAGCAGCAGCATCTTGTGCTCAGAGGCTGCAGAGACCCCAAGGGAGCTACGCTGCATCCCACCAGCTCCGTCCCCACGTCCTTATTTCCACAGCAGCTTGGCCACATCTGCCTCTAATTTTTTCTCAGCAAAAACCCCTGAGAGCTCCGCGGCTCCACAGCTGTGAGAGGTAACGTATCGGTCACTCCAAAATACACGATAAGAATGCAAAATAAAAGGCAGCCAGTGTGGCTGGATACAGCCACGACCTTGATGTGAGCTGCCCAGTCTCAGGGCATGGAGAGACACCTCTGCCCGCAGCCCACTGGAAGGCGTTCTCTCCCCACTTTGTCCTTCCCGTGGTGGGAAGGAGGTGAGGCAACACCCCTGTCCTCCAGAGGTGATACAGGAGCATCCAACCCTGATGCACGAAGACACCTGGGTGGTGCCTGGGGTGCTGGGAGGGGATGGTGAGGAGCGTGGTCTTTGGGGTGGCTCTTCCCCAACCTTACTGTGAGGGACAAGTCACAACACCTCCCTGCCTCACTGCCCTTGCCTGAAAAAAAGCCAAAACATCCCCAGCAAAACGCTTTACAACCCATTAACCTCCCCGCCTTGGTGGCTGGAGGGGCTGAGGAGACACAGCACAAGGCAAGAGCACGGGGGGGATGCTGCAGGGATTCCTCAAATGAGATGCACCCAGATAGTCTAATGCCTCTGCAAAAAAAAAAAAAAACCACCCTACCCAGCAGGGGAGAGACTATATACCTTATGCCTATAGGCCTCGTAATGCTTCCAGTGGGGATGGAAAAACTTCAAAAAAAAGTTTGGCATTCAGATCCAGTTTCTCTGCTTATCTGCTGCTAATCCAAACTCTCCCAACATATCAAAAACGTTGAACCGGGCAGGAAACCACATGAGAACAGGTTTTCCTACAGGATTTCTGGCATTTCTACATTAGATTCCAGATGGAAACACCCATGAGAACAGCTTCTATCCTGGTATTTTTGGCACATTCAGTTCCAATCCTATCCGGAATGAAAATACCCTAAAAAAAAAAAAAAAAAAAAACCCCACAAAAAAAAACCCCAAAACCCCTGAATCTGCCAGGATCAGAACTGGCTACAAAGGTTGAAGATGTTGCTTGAGAAATATTCGTTATAGCTGTATTTGCCCGATTATTTTTCTCTAGTGGGAGATTATACAGCGACCGGGAGAAGAGGCTGGGGGGGGAGGGGGGGGAAATACTCTCCTTGTTTAGCACAAAAATATAGGTAACAATTATTAGGCAATAATTGATTCATCTGATACTTTATTAACTGGAGTTGGGGCGTGCGAGTGACAGGCTCTGCAGCGAGCCTTTCATGTGACACGTTATTAAAGGCTCTTTTTCTGGCTCCGAAAGGCAGTAGCTGGCAGATCAAAGGTCAGACATTTCAAGGAGTAAATTGGTTTAATGTGGCTGCAGATAGCCTCACAAAAACCTAATAAATATGCAGTGAAATGTAAGGAGAGAAAATTGTGGACAAGAGAGACAATTACTTTGAAACCAGGATAAGAGCAGCACAGGCTCAAATTAATCAGCGTTCTGGCTCCTTCTCTCTGTCTTCAGGATTTAGCATGCAGGGTAGGAGCCCAGCTTCTGGTGGGATGTGCTGGGACACTGGTACCCAACACCCTGCTGGGGGAAGATGCTCATCCCTAAGCCCTGGCTGGGATGGTGGTGTGAACCACCATGGCTTTCCAGGTATACCAGGAAGCCACCCGTGGCCCCCAGCAAAGGATGTCCACAAGCACGGGGGGATTTTGTGGTAGGTGGAGAAGAGATTACCCCTCCACAGGGGAGCCCATGGTGTGACCGAGCAGCATCATGCTGTCACCAGGACACCATCAGACAGTGACCCCAACGTTCAGAGGGAAAAAAAATGAACACAGAGGTGTTTCGTTGTAAGAACCAAGGCTTTTAGCTCATCTCATTGTTTTTCACCAGATCTCCTGACTTTTTCAGAAGCCTACCTCACTTATTTTTAAACTCCAGGCAGCAACGCCTGGATACTTTGGGGTTTTTTTGTTGTTTGCATTTCTTGAAATGCATTAACTCAAATGACCTCCAAACGCTTGCAAGGCAGGCTTTCTTTGCTAAAAAGTCCCAGCTTCACTCCTTTTAATTAAAGGTGAGAAAACACCCACTCCAGCTCTCTAATCTGGAAAGGGACTTCCTGCATGAAAACAAAGCCCCATATTCCCGGGGTACGGCTGGAAAACCGGAGCGGAGGAAACAAAAAAAGCTTTAAAACCAAATGCCCGGTTGGAGAAGCAGATAAGGGCACAACCTCTTTGTATTCCCTCTGCAGGTCACCTTCCCCAGCTGAGTCACCCTGCTCCGGCGCGATTTAACACGGCCCCACCAGAGAGCCCGGGAAGGATCAAGCAGGACAAATCTGCCCGATCTTTCTGCAAGCATGAAAAAGTTGGGATCCAAGGACCAAATCGCACCATCAGACATGTTGTCCCATAGCCTGGACCACCACGGATGGGTGGGATCCCTCTGTCCACCATGTGGTTGGTGGCTTGTTGGCCGGCTGTGTCCCTCTGCCCAGGGTGGAGCTGCACCCAGGGTAGCACTGCCACCTCCCCGGTGAGGAAACTTCATGAGAAGCTTTGGGGATGGGGCAGAGGGGGGGCAGCTGGTGCCACTCATGTCCTGCAGGTCATGGGACACTTCAAGGAGAACCACACACTTCAAGAAGAGTCCACACTCCAAGGAGAAACCACACGCTTCTTGGGTGACCCACAAGGACAACCAATGGGACATGGACCTCCTGCAACCCACGTGGGCAGCTCTTGCCCTGAATTATTTGTGCATATATATGACTCTGCCATAAATCAGGAGCCCTGACAGGATAATTTGTATCTGGGGAACCTGGAGCAATTACAGCATCAGCCCAAACACTATTTGTTTCACAAGATTTTGCCCTTAGTTAGCACTGTCGTTCTGCTTTAATTACACCGTAATTAATTGCAACAAAACTGTTTGGAAAGTGCATGTGCACGGTGGAAAGGCTGGAATATTGCAACCTGCCCGCTCCTCTGCAGCCATGAATATAAAATCTCTGATCCTCTTTCCATACAACACCCAGCATTCCTTCTACCATCCTATATCCACAACATCTCCAAAGTCCTCTCAAAAATAGACCCAGACCCATGGAAGGTGGCTACTGGCTTATTTTACACCCAGGGAAATTAGGGCACAGGGGAGCTAATCTCTTTAATTTCTCTTCAGGCAGGACTTAAGAGGGCAGAAGTTGTCAGAAGTGAACCACGCTTGGGCCTGGAGGTAAATCACAACCTTTTTCTCCGCCCTGGGATGCTCAAATGATCTCACGTTCCCTCGCAGCTCCTAAAGCCACCCAGCACCTTGAAGGGGCTGGGACCTGTTCATTGAGAAGGTTGTCTCATCCGACACCTCCCTGAAGACAAGAGGCAGCGAGACCTGCTCGTGGCACAAGGATCTGACCGTAAAGGAAAGCAAATCCAACCCATTTGTTTTGCAATCTGTCCCCTTCTAGGATTTCCAGCATCTAGCCCTGGCACGGAGGTATTAGTTCCAGACGAGGTGGACCTTCAGGGTCCCCTTTCAGCTGGCGTTGAGCCTCTTGGCTGTAAGAGCAGCCGTAATGCAATCACGGGGAAGCGAGGAGCCACCAAATGCAGCTGGGGCTGCCTTGGGTTTCATCCCCCAGCCCTTTATTCCTGTGCGAGAGGGGCGGTGGCAGGAGAAGCCTGCACCCCGGCAAGGCTGGGGAGAAGGTTTGGAAGGGCCAGGGGAGTCAGGAGACAGGGATTAGCTGATGTGACTCACCTCCTCTCGCACGCCTCCAGCCAGCAGCCGGGGCAATGACTTGCTGGTGGGGCAGGAGGGGAAATTTCCCATTTCAAAATGCTCAACATTGAAAATGAAAATGTTCCTTTTTTTTTTATTTTTCTCCTCCCCAGCTAAGCACCTTGCAGAAAAAAATATACTCTTGCTTTTCTTTCCTCTTTGCTGCTTTCTTTTTTCCTCTCCTCTCCTCTCCTCTCCTCTCCTCTCCTCTCCTCTCCCTTCCTCTCCCTTTTCCCCCTCTCCCCCAGTTTCCTCCTGGGAGGCCATCAAACCTTCTCACCTCCATCCTGCTGGCAGTAGATGGAGCAGCTTGCCCCAAAACCACAGGAGAACATGAAGAGTGGGGAGAACATGGTAGATCACCATTTGGTCACCCAATGATGCACCCACATCCCGTGCATTCCTGGAGGCACCACCAGCCTCTGGGTTGCCCCCAGACCCACAGCCGTGTCAGGGAAAAGTGTCCAAATTTTGCACCAGGGCAGTAGTTCCAGCACAGGGGGGTGTGAAGCCACCTCTCCATCTGCCTGCCTGGCATGGTGATGTGACACGGCATAAGGAAACCCCACGGCAGAGGTGAAGATGCACCTGCTTTGAGGAGCTCATGGAAGACAGGAGATAGCCAGGGACCGGGCAGGCAGCAGCAGGGGGTCCAAAGACAGCAGCAAAATGATTGGAATTATCCCAGCAGCAGTAACTCCGGAAGATCCAGCTGATCTAAGAGACCTCCCAGACACATGCCTAGAGAGCCTGGGGTTTGGCAGAGGATCTGCTCCATCAGCTTCAGCTCACCTTGGCAAAAGGTGCCCAGATACCATGGTGACGGGCTCGGCGGGGATAAACACCGAACATGGGTGTGGGTTGTTTGCATAGTTAGGAAGCTGGCTGGTCTCCATCCCTCCACCCTGCCTCCTCCCAGTGGTGCCAGGATCTCAATCCAAAGTGGTCTCCTACCTCCTCCTGGGCTGGCTCATCCGCGGGCACCACGGAGTCACTTCCCAAACTGGTTCCCTGCTAGGTAGGGCAGGGTGGGGGGATGGTGACACTGGGCCTCCTGGGAAGGTGGAAGTCACTTGATGGTCCCAAGATCCAAGGTGCCTACCCAGACCCACCTGGAGATGGCACAGAGACCTCACGGGGTGGGACATCCCCTCCTCCTTCTTCTGCTGCTGCCCAAGCACATGGAGCCCCTTGCAAAAGAGAAGCTGTGGCTGCCCCATCCCTGGAGGTGTCCAAGGCCAGGCTGGATGGGGCTTTGAGCAACCTGGTCTAGAGTGAGGTGTCCCTGCCCAGGGCAGGGGGGTGGAACTCAATGGTCTTGAAGGTCCCTTCCAACCCAAATCATTCTATGATTCTATGAAAACCAC